>NW_026652277.1:176310866-176518353 GCF_009828535.3 Hylobates moloch
GGGATCTGGTGGGAAGAGACTGCACAAAAACACACAGGACATGATGAGGTGAGGAGTGCAAATCAGGGCCTAACTGCTGATGACTCATCTGCAAAAATAAATATTTTTGTCTCGCTGGATCAGGACACACAGGTGACCTCATTTTAGCTTGGTTATCTGTGAAAACTCTATTTCCAAATAATAATATAGTTCCAAACAATAAAATACAATTTTAAATATTACCACATTTTGAAGTACGGAGGGTTAGAATTTCAACATGTCCTTTTTCTGGGAAAGGGGACACAACTCAACTCTTAATACCCTTTTACCTGTTAGTGTGATTACCAGATATTTTAGTTATTTGATATTAATATTGATATATCAGAGTTTCTCTATCATTTCCCTTCCTCTTAGTTTCAAATTATTTTGTTTCTTTGTTTTAAGAATGTCCCTCATAAACAGCGTAAAACTGGATTTTAAACTGCAATCTCCTAGCCTCTGTCTTGTACAAGGTAAGATAACTCTCCGTGTATTTGTTGTGACTATTGATGCAATTAGAATAATTTTAATTTGCATTCTATTCTTACTTTGCTTTTCTCCTCTTCCCTTGTCCTTCTGGCTGTGTTGGAATGGAAAAGTCTTATCACTTTAGCTCATTCCCTTTGAAGGATGTTTGGATGTTTATAGTTTCACATCCTATTAAAGATTACCTAAACATCTTAGTATGCTATTCAATTTTATATTATCTTACAAAGTTTTGAGTTATTCATTATCTCTGCTCTCCTCTCAACAAAGGGTCTTGCCACAGTTTAACCCTCCTTGGACCCCCTCTGTCTTCTGTGCCTGGGATGCCTGAAATGTACGTTCCCCCTTAACAAATAAGACATAGAAATCAGCTTTGCCAAGAGCTTCCAAGGCCATTTTGCTGAGAGCTTCAGCTGTTTTCCCTCTTATTCCTGAAGGCTGTTTTCTTCTGCTGAAGTACGTGTATTAATAAACCTTTCATCAGTACTTGCAAGTTATAAATTCAGTTTCCCTACCCGAAAATGCTGCAATTAACCTTCTCTACTGGAAGATATTTTATGTGGGTATAGAATTCTAGGTTGAGTCATTTTTCCTGAGTACTGTGAAAGTGCTATTTCATTGCCTTTGAGAAAATATTTATTTTTGCAGATGAGTCATCAGCAGTTAGGCCCTGATTTGCACTCCTCACCTCATCATGTCCTGTGTGTTTTTGTGCAGTCTCTTCCCACCAGATCCCTTTAAGGATCTTATATATTTTTAAAGTCCTCTTCAGATCCTTTTTAAATGACTGAAGTTTCTGAAAGCTGACCTTCACGCTGTTCCTGTGAGCGGGCGCCCGGAGGACTCACCTGTGTCTCGTCTAGTGAGTTACCTCGTGCCCTCCCCTCAGCCCCTTGGCCAACAGCCTCACATGGACGGCTTGGGGCTTCCGCCCCTGAAGAAAGCTGCAGATTCCGATTCCATCTCCTGGCCCCTCCGTGTCTCTCCTGCTTTCGGGTTCCTGCAGGGGAACCCTTCCTGAGCTCCTTCCAAATACCGAGCTTGCTAGCCCGTCTCCCTGGAGCTGAAGTGCCCGAGGCCTGCTCTGGCCCAGAGCGCACGGGAGTGAGGCCTCCGCTGTGAGCTGTCGGCCGGAGGCGTCCTCTCTCTGTCAGTCCTTGGGAGGTGGATCCTGGCTTGGAGCGAGGCTGTATCTTTGAGAGTATTTTTATACAAAATCTAAAATCACGACATGTTTGGAGTATGTCCAGGTAGCTCGGCTCAATGTTACACGAGAAAGGGAGAATCCCGTGTTACCGCCCTCCTGGGGCATGTAAGTAACATGCTGCCTGCCTTCTACAAGATGCAATTTCGCAGGTCACCTGGGGCAAGATGTGGGCGGTGAGAGGACATTTTCTGTTTGTCGTTTCTTAGTTGTCTTCAGTTACAACAAAGATATTTCCTGTATCATAGATTTTGCTTCAAAAGAATGAGTGATTCAGTGGACATCTGAACACACCAACTCACTGATTAGCCTTCAGCTTATACACTGAAAATACCTGTTTGGGCATGCCTTTCCTTTATTTTGCTTATTTATCTGTTAAGACTTTTGTGCCTTATGTAAACTCACAAGGTTATACAGCAGGCTTGTAAAGCACTTACAAACTAAGGAAAACATTGATGGATTAGGTATTAATGAAAAGTGTTTGCTAGAACCACACAGATTTAATACATTTTTATCTTTACATCGAATGCCTAGACTAGCAGAAAAAGGCATTAATTCCTATCATCCTCTCTTTCTGGGGATTAGTCTATGTCAAATGTGGCCAACACACTTCATAAGAATTTGGATTGAAACGTGCCCCACGTCGACACCCTGGATTTGCGGGTCAGGTGGGTACTTACCTGTTGATGACAGACCAACCTCAATGGCTTGCATTGTCCTGTGGGGGGAGGGGGGCTTTGCAGGTGTAATCCTGGAACCAGGGCTCTCAACGGATCCCCAGGTGGGCTATGGCCATTCAGATCGTATTTCATGGAGGCCAGGTGTGCTGTGGAATGTTCCCCTTCCCTGCTCACAGGCATGGGCTGGCAGGAATTCCTATCTTAGCCACGGCTCTGGCCTTTCATAGTCTCCTGCCACAGCCAGCATAATTTATTCCCACCCTCAAACCCTCTCTACCACTTGACCCCCCTTCTCAAAACAGAAGTGTATTGATCGTCCAAAAAGCAAGGGAATAGAGTTTAAAGAGTAAAAAATAACTAAAAATACTAATTAGTAATGATTATATGAGAAACATTTTGGATAGAATTTAACATGAATTTGATAACAGGGACATTTAGAGCTATTATAGAGACTCCATTTATTAATATGAACTTTATAAGAATTTCCATCTTCTTTGGAAAATCCTTATTATTTATAACATGCTTTTATTTTATAGGCCCATATCAAATTATATTTTAAAATATAGTTTTCATGTGTTTTTCTTTTGAGTACTATGGTTATGGTAAAGCCCATATGTGAAGTGGATGGTCCAGGAAAGTAAAGTATGGGGGAAGGCTATCCAGTTCCATTTCTGCCACTTACTAATTTATTCCAAATAAGTCACTGTGTTGATCTTGCTTCACTCAGAAAAATAAACAAGTACAATTTCCCATGTACCTAGTTAGTGCTCAAAATGCTGCAATTAGACACTCACATACCTGGAAGACACCACCATTAAGCTAGACCATGGTTCTCCTTCAGGCGAATACTTGTTCGAAATTCTTCCCAGAGTGCGGCCAGTAGGCTTTGGAAAAAGAAATGGAGTCTTAAGATCTTGAAGAACAACTGAGCTTGATTTTTGGTTAAATTATAAACTATAGGTAAACAAATACAAAAGCAGCCATGCAACTAACTAAAGGACAGAAATAAATAAATGGTGAAGTCAGAAAACTAACAGAATGAAAACAAAACCTATCTAAAGAATAGCTGCATTCTCTGTGGTGGTGGAAAAGTTTTGTATGTTGATTATGGTGGAGTTGATATGAGCTTGTACATGTGATTAAATGTCATAGAAATATAGATGAGGATATATATTTAAAAGTTATAGAACTATACAGAAAGGCATGCCAAAAATAAAAATAAAAATGAGTGCCTGAAATAAATGGAAAAATCCAAGAAAAGCTGTAGTCTAGTTAACTGTATGGTACCAACATCAACCTCCTGGTTTTTCTTTTGTCCTAGCGTCATTACGGACGTTACCTTCAGGGAATCTGAGTGAAGGGCACATGGAATCCCTCTTCACTCTGTGGGCATCCTCCTGTGAGCTGCGCATCCTCCGGTGAGCCTCTACTTACCTCAAAATAAGAAAATTGTAAAAAGTAGCTGCATGACATTTCATAACATGATGCATCACTATTTGTTCAAGCTTTTTTTTTTTTTTTTTTTTTTTTTTTTTTTTTTTTTGAGATGGAATCTTGCTCTGTCGCCCAGGCTGGAGTGCAGCGGCGCCATCTCTGCTCACTGCAAGCTCCGCCTCCCGGGTTCACGCCATTCGCCTGCCTCAGCCTCTCTGAGTAGCTGGGACTACAGACGCCCACCACCATGCCCGGCTAATTTTTTGTATTTTTAGTAGAGATGGGGTTTCACCGTGGTCTCCATCTCCTGACCTCGTGATCCACCCGCCTCGGCCTCCCAAAGTGCTGGGATTACAAGCGTGAGCCACTGCGCCCGGCCTGTTCAAGCTTTTTATGGTGGGAAGACATTGCCCAATTCTGACCACCTGGGGCCAGGTGGGTTTGCTTTTCTGAGACTGCCCATTGAGCTCTACATTCATTATTCTAAGGGACGCCCACTAAGCTTGACATTCACTGTTCCAGGAGACACCCACTGAGCTCCATGTTCATTGTTCCAGTGGATGCCCATTGATGTCCGTTGAACTCTCTGTTCATTATTCTAGGAGATGCCTATCGAGCTCGACGTTTGTTATTCTAGGGGACGTTTGTCTTTTTTTTTTTTTTTTAGGTGGAGTTTTGCTCTTGTCACACAGGCTGGAGTACAATGGCACAATCTCGGCTCACCGCAACCTCCACCTCCTGGGTTCAAGCGATTCTCCTGCCTCAATCTCCCAAGTGGCTGGGATTACAGGCATGCGCCACCTCCAGCTAATTTTGTATTTTTAGTAGAGACCGGGTTTCTCCATGTTGGTCAGGCTGGTCTCAAACTCCTGACCTCAGGTGATCCGCCCACCTCGGGCTCCCAAACTGCTGGGATTACAGGCATGAGCCACCGTGCCACGCTGTCGGTCTTTTTCTTATCTCATTTGAGGAGCTCTAAGCAGTGCGGGGGAATTATCCCTTTGTTTATCCTGCAACATTTCATCCAGCAGGATTTTATTTCCAATTTTACTTTCTGTATGTTTTTTTCTAAATATTCTTTTTTTCTTTCATAACAAGATTCACTAAATATATAAGTTGTTTCTTTAGAGGAAAATTATTATGTCTTGAAAGAGTCAGATTATGTTGCTGATGAGGTGGACATTCATCAGGTAAGTGATAGTGATGTGATTTAAAGACATAAAATGACTTAATTGGTAAATTCATCGAGTTAGAATTTTTGGATAAAAATTTATGAGTTTATTTTCAATGTCCTCTCTAGGTCAAAATTTGAGTTCTTTAGTTCTTTCACTTGCTACTCATGTGATTTTTGAACAGGTTATTTAACCTCGTTAAGCCAAGATCTCATTCTTCACATGGGCACTATCATACTGCAGTCATCCTAACACTGTTGAGATGAAGATAAGCAGATGGTCCTCAGTGGGTACCCAATGACTAAAAATGCCTTTTCCTTTTTGTGAAATAAGCCTGGTAAATTCTGTTTGGATACCAACACAAATCTTCCAAAGATCTTGTTACACCATCCTTAGACTGACTTACACTTCGTGTTACTAACAGCATAGCAAGCCTCACAATCAAATGACCTGCACCTTGCAAAATAGCATTATATAGGAGGCTCAAGTGTAGTATCTAGTTCTCCCTTCAATCAAAAAAATATTGCCACAGGCCTGAGCACATGAAGGCCGTGTGTCCTTTCCTCCAGAGCTTGGAGCCACAGGACCTGAAGGGGCTGGGCCGGTGTGTGGGGCAGATGCACCCTCGCACTTTTGGTGGTGAGATGGAAGCTGGCAACATCTCTCACCCTGCATTCCAGCATCAACACCATGTCCAACCCTGGCATTTGCTTGGAATAACTCATCACTGCTTCACAAACCTGCCTTCTGCATGGGAGTGACAGAGTGACATTTGCTAGTCCAACCAGTTGTCCTCATGAGTGCCATGAATGGAGCCCTGCCTAGACAGGAGACAAGGGGCCCAAACCTTGGGGATGGCTCAGATGCTGCTAGGTATAGGGGCTGCAGAGCAACAGGCTTTCAGGGGACGTAGCTTAATACTTGGCAAATTGCCCTGCGCTTGCTACAAGGAAACCAGGTGGCATTTCTCTAGAGTCCCAGGGGCCTTCCAGTCTCCTCTTCCCACCTGGGAGCACTAAGCAGAGGAACCAGAGGGGGCTGGGGGTGCAAGATGTGCAATGAGCTGAATCACATTCATCCCATGCATTCGCTCAGCAGACTAACTCATACTAAAAACGTGAAAGCAAATCTCACAAAGAATGCTGTTTTTTTTCTATTATTACAGAAAAATCAAGGCACAAAGTATTCAGCCAATGGTCAGCTCATGCTAAGTACTGATCTTCTCTTTACTTTGAATTTGGGAAGAAATTCCTGCGTCCTTTAGTTTAATTAGATCCCATTTGTCAATTTTGGCTTTTGTTGCCATTGCTTTTGGTGTTTTAGACATGAAGTCCTTGCCCACGCCTATGTCCTGAATGGTATTGCCTAGGTTTTCTTCTAGGGTTTTTATGGTTTTAGGTCTAACATGTAAGTCTTTAATCCATCTGGAATTAATTTTTGTATAAGGTGTAAGGAAGGGATCCAGTTGCAGCTTTCTACATATGGCTAGCCAGTTTTCCCAGCATCATTTATTAAATAGGGAATCCTTTCCCCATTTCTTGTTTTTGTCAGGTTTGTCAAAGATCAGATAGTTGTAGATATGCGGCATTATTTCTGAGGGCTCTGGTCTTTTCCATTGATCTGTGTCTCTGTTGTGGCACCAGTACCATGCTGTTTTGGTTACTGTAGCCTTGTAGTATAGTTTGAAGTCAGGTAGCGTGATGCCTCCAGCTTTGTTCTTTTGGCTTAGGATTGACTTGGCGATGCGGGCTCTTTTTTGGTTCCATATGAACTTTAAAGTAGATTTTTCCAATTCTGTGAAGAAAGTCATTGGTAGCTTGATGGGGATGGCACTGAATCTATAAATTATCTTGGGCAGTATGGCCATTTTCACAATATTGATTCTTCCAACCCATGAGCATGGAATGTTCTTCCATTTGTTTGTATCCTGTTTTATTTCATTGAGCAGTGGTTTGTAGTTCTCCTTGAAGAGGTCCTTCACATCCCTTGTAAGTTGGATTCCTAGGTATTTTATTCTCTTTGAAGCAATTGTGAATGGGAGTTCACTCATGATTTGGCTCTCTGTTTGTCTGTGATTGGTGTACAAGAATTCTTGTGATTTTTGTATGTTGATTTTGTATCCTGAGACTTGCTGAAGTTGCTAATCAGCTTAAGGAGATTTTGGGCTGAGACAATGGGGTTTTCTAGATATACAATCATGTCATCTGCAAACAGGGACAAAGAGCTTCTGCACAGCAAAAGAAACTACCGTCAGAGTGAACAGGCAACCTACAGAATGGGAGAAAATTTTTGCAACCTACTCATCTGACAAAGGGCTAATATCCAGAATCTACAATGAACTCAAACAAATTTACAAGAAAAAAACAAACAACCCCATCAAAAAGTGGGCAAAGGACATGAACAGACACTTCTCAAAAGAAGACATTTATGCAGCCAAAAAACACATGAAAAAATGCTCATCATCACTGGCCATCAGAGAAATGCAAATCAAAACCACAATGAGATACCATCTCACACCAGTTAGAATGACCATCATTAAAAAGTCAGGAAACAACAGGTGCTGGAGAGGATGTGGAGAAATAGGAAGACTTTTACACTGTTGGTGGGACTGTAAACTAGTTCAACCATTGTGGAAGTCAGTGTGGTGATTCCTCAGGGATCTAGAACTAGAAATACCATTTGACCCAGCCATCCCATTACTGGGTATATACCCAAAGGACTACAAATCATGCTGCTATAAAGACACATGCACACGTATGTTTATTGCGGCACTATTTGCAATAGCAAAGACTTGGAACCAACCCAAATGTCCAAAAACGATAGACTGGATTAAGAAAATGTTTGACACATACACCATGGAATACTATGCAGCCATAAAAAATGATGAGTTCGTGTCCTTTGTAGGGACATGGATGAAACTGGAAAACATCATTCTCGGTAAACTATCGCAAGGACAAAAAACCAAACACCGCATGTTCTCACTCACAGGTGGGAATTGAACAATGAGAACTCATGGACACAGGAAGGGGAACATCAAACTCATGGACACAGGAAGGGGAACATCAAACTCCGGGGACTGTTGTGGGTTGGGGGGAGGGGTGAGGGACAGCATTAGGAGATATACCTAATTCTAAATGACGAGTTAATGGGTGCAGCAAACGAACACAGCACATGGATACATATGTAACAAACCTGCACATTGTGCACATGTACCCTAAAACCTAAAGTATAATAAAAAAAAAAAAAATTCCTGCGTCCTCCATGGGTGCCGCTTTCCATGGCTGTTGGTTTGTGCAGGAGACAGACACAGCTTTAGTGTTGCCATAGGAGCTGGCCACCTGGAGAATATTAGGCTTAATTAGCACTTTGACATTTCCCAGGAATTTAAATACACTTGACTCTCACTCTGCGTGTATTTTTCTGACCCTGGGGAGGCTGGATGCCAGCGTTCTCCAGCAGACGCTGGTGGCTCCAGGTGGCATGAGCTGGAGCCGCCTTCAGCACCCTGCCAGGCGCCCAGCCTGGATGAATGCATCTTTTTGAGCCGCTTTTTGGCTTTCAGAGATTCTGAGGACACCACCTCTCCCTGCTCTCCTGAGTTTTGAAGGAGAGGGTTTTACTTGGAGCCAGGACAAGAACACTGCCGTGTCTCAGCCGTACCAAATGAGAACCACATGCAGGAGGCGTCCTGGAGAGCAGCAGACTCGCGGCCTCCTGGCTCCTGGCCTGGCAGCTCCTGGGATGGAGACAGCAGTGCTGGCTGAGCGTCCAGCGCAGCGTGGGGAGCAGGGCAGGAGAAGCGGCAGGAGGGCTTGCTGCTCCTTTTCGTGGCTGTTTTTGAAAATTTTGTAAAGCTTTTTTTTAATTCCTATAAAATGAGAAATGAAAATTCCATTCATTTTCAGTTTTTAAATGGGAACTGTAATTCTACCCTCTGATGATGTAAAAACAAATAATTCATTAAAATGGGACTGGAAAATGTTGCCACCTCCTGATATTTAATCCATATGTTTTTTTGGTTTTTTTGAGACTGAGTCTCACTCTTTCTCCAAGTCTAGAGTGCACAATCTCGGCTCACTGCAACCTCCACCTTCCAGGTTCAAGCGATTCTCCTGCCTCAGCCTCCCGAGTAGCTGGGATTACAGGCGCCCACCACCATGCCCAGCTAATTTTGTATTTTCATAGAGACGGGGTTTCATCATGTTGGTCAGGCTGGTCTCGAACTCCTAACCTCAGGTGACCCGCCTCAGTCTACCAAAGTGCTGGGATTACTGGCATGGGCCACTGCACCCAGCCTTCCTTATGTATTTAGTTCAGAAAATATATTAGGACGGAAGTTTCAAACAGGCTGAGGGAGGGAAAATGGAAAGTCATTGGTGGATAAGGTCAGACACCATTGTCATTCCACCACAGGCTCTTGGTGGCAGGCGGATTGAAAAGGGGGCCCCCACCCTCTGTGTCCAGGAACAGCACACCTGGGTGGTGTGGGCAATGTTGGGCATGCAGGTGTGTCAGAGGCTGAGCAGGTGAGCAGAGGTGCATCTGTGCCTTTGCACACCGCCTGCATTCATTGCACTGGCCTGCTGCCCACAGCCCTTCCCTTGAGCACAGCAGCCTTCCTGCCAGCTCCCTGGACCCAGTGCCCTTATGGCCTAGAAAGAAAATCAGTAGCCCCTCTTGCCAAGCAAAACACCTCTCCTCTCCTAAGTCATGCTCCCGAGGTGTCGGGAAGCCGGGACCGAGTCCAGTCACGATCCTCCCTCTAGCACCGCCTTCCCCCCACTGATGAGGGCAGAGTGGTCTCCCAGCTTCTCCTTGTTCCTCTGCTTCTCCCCACTCCTGAGCCTCTCCCTGTTTCTCCGCCTCTCCCCTGTTCCATCTGACAGCACCATGACATGGTGGAAATAATGCTGGGACTGGAGACAGGTGGTGGACCCCAGGCCTTTCTCTGTGTGGACAGCCTGGAGCCCTGGCTGTGGGCAGGGAATAGACTGGGGCCAGACTCAGCACAGGTGTGAGGCTCAAGGCAACGGGCCTTGGGAAGTAAGCGGGAGGGCATCACGGTGGTGGCTACCAGCCTGGGCTGGCATGGAGAGCTTGGTCACCGCATCTGAACCTGTCTTTAACACAGAACTATCTCGACATCCATGGTGCTGCACCTTAGAAACCAGCCTTTACTAGAACAGGTAGACTGAATCTGCCTTCTGTATGCTCTGAGTGATTCCAGAGACTGCCACTCTAGGCATTTTCCTACTCGTGGCCCAAAATTGGTCTTTCAGGCAAGTCCAGTTAGGAGACAGCAAGGTGACATGAGGGGTTAGGGGCTCTGTCACTCCAGAACTCTGACGTCCTCCACCTTCAGTCACTGTGTAACTTGCTAAATGTCTCTCCCCGCATTTTCTAACTACGAAATGGAGATGAATGTCCACCTGTCGGGGTGCTGGGTCGTTTACCTGGAATTGGGTGTGGAGTGCTTAGCGTTCAGCAGGGGCTGGGTTACTGCACCGAACTCCAGTTCCTCCTCCACCACTACTGCCCTTCCCTGCTCCAAGCCACCAAGCAAACCATCACCTGGGAGAGGCGAGCTGGGCTCCTGCCCTGCTGGGACACATGATTCGGGCAGGACGGAGGCTCCTGGACACCCTTCCCCATCAGGCCTGAGAAGACGACCCACGAGGGAAAGCCCACGACCACACTACGTTCTCCAGTGTGGAAGTGACGGGAAACACAGCTGGGCATAGAATGGGCATTCTCCCCACATCTGGAGGGCGCGCTCACTTGGAGGCTGGCCCTGCTCAGTGGCCTCATGTCCTGCAGCTTCTCCCCAGCATAGCCAGTGTGGCATGGCTTCCGTGGTGTCCCTGCTGTGCCTCTGCATGTTTGGGTGAGCACTACTGCACCCCTCCTGTTTGTCTCTCCTAGATTTGGAAGATGGCACTGTCCACACTCCTCTCTGTCGTTCATGGATTGGGGGGACAGTGCTGTCCACCCCCCTCCTCTGTGTCATTTGTGGATTTGGGGTACAGTGCTCTCTACCCCCCTCCTCTGTGTCGTACGTTGATTGGCCTCCTCCAGCAGGTACCTTCCTTAAGGGCAGGGCCTGAGTCTCTCACACACAGTTTGGTATCTGGTGCAGTTAGTAATGAATACACATGTGGCCGGAGCGGCTAGTTCAGCCTTAGGCCATGGCCAATTGAGAGTCCAGGTTGCTTTCAACCACACTGCCAGAGCTTCAGGTCTTTTCCCCAGAACTTAAAGATGGGAAAAATTGTCTCCTTTGAAACCAGTTCCTGGTGCCAAAAAGGTGGGGAATGGCTGCCTTGCCTGGCTCCCTTTGTCTTTTTGAAGAGATGATGTTTTCCCAAATTACCTAGTGACTAAGTGCCACCCTAGTTTATTAGGATTTCTGCGTAAAATGCTCCTGAACATGAGGACAAAAGGGCCTCATGAAGCCTCAGTAGGACTGGACCCCTTCTCCCAGGAAACACTGGGATGTGAGCAGATCCTAGTGCCAGCCCGAGCCTTGCTCCCCTGTCGAAGGGCACGCTGCCTCACCCTCAGTGGGGGAGAGGTGGTCTTTCCTGCATTGCTCTTCATTTTGATAGCTTTCTGTTCAGCCCTGAAGGCCTTGCCTTTTCTCACCGTCTTATCAGTGTAGCTGATAGCCCAAGACCTCAGCCAGGCCTGCCCCCATTGACGTTCTCCTGGGTTAGCTCATAGCCCAAGACCTCAGCCAGGCCTGCCCCCATTGACGTTCTCCTGGGTGCCCCTCAGCTTTTCATACTTTCTTTCCCATCCTTCGCTTGAGTGCAGAGGGCTCCTGGCTTCATTCCTGTGACCGCACCCTCTCACACTCTCCTCCCATGACTCTGGTTCCATTTGCCATTCACACCCCAACAAGCGTCCTGCACCTTTTAGCCAAATGTCCTTCTGGCGATATTGTGACCCTGGTAAGAGTGGAGAAATAATAATCCACCTGCAAACTCTCACCATCCAGGAGAAAGAAAACTATCCCTGTCCTCCTTCTAAATATGCATAGAATACACACAGAAATAAAAAGGGTTTGTTTTTTTTTTTTTGGAACCAAAACATGAAGCAGAACTGTTTTCCTTTTCCATTTTCCTTTGGCCACAAATATTGAAATGAAAATGACAACTGAGCTCTAAATGTAAAACCCACCAAGAGGTGGTAATAAACTATAAAGCATTAGCCTTCAGTCTTCAGACTGAGAGTTCAGCCTTTCCCTGTAAGTTCAGCCCCACATGGGGTGCAGGCCTTCCCTGCACTGGCAGGAAACTGAAGTAGGAGCAGATCTCTTCAGCAGGCTGTGAGGTGGGGCTGCAGGCTGTGGGGGCTGGTAGATGTTTAATAACCGGCCCCTCTCTCACACACACCTCTCTCCACACACACACAAAGAAGACAAGGAAAAAACATGTCCTGGTTTTCAGCATTTACCAACTTCAGTGCTGTAAATACTTCCACGTTGGTTGGTATCAAGCCTCCAACATGGCATCAATCAACACACAGAGTTCCTTAGAACTCGACCAGTGCCTCTGGGCTGCTGGCGTGGGCCTGCTGCAGGCCGGCGAATCGTGGGCCCAGCCAGGGTGAGGCTGAACCTGGGAGTCTTCCACGGGCTCCTGTATTTTTGGCATGTTTTCAGGGAAGGGGCATCCTGGCTCTGACCTCATTTTCACGCTTGGCTGTCAGCTGAGCTGAGAGTGGAATGAGGGGCAGGTGTGCCACGTGGGGAGGGCAATTGCTGTGGCCATCTGGGCGCTGGCTTGGGTCACGTTTGCAGGGCTAATAGAATGAGTCTCATAGAATGCAAAACTTGAGGACAACTCGGTCCGATCTGGCCCCTGGTTAGATTCCTCCACAGGCACAGACTGTTGGTGTTGCCAGAGATGCTCTTCTCAGGGGGCACAGTGAAGCCGGCAGGGAAACCAAACAGCCTGAGCATCTTTTCGGGGGGCTGGGATTGAGCAGCCCTGGTGTTGCTGCGCTGCAATGATCAGCTTCCATGCACAAGGCCACAAACACAGCTTTGGAGCCCACTACACAGTGACTCACTTGACATAGAAGTAACATTTATTAAGAAGAACACGGGCTCTATGCATTCCCTCGGTCAGTGACTTTTTCGCCCGAGACCCTTAAGGAATCCTCTAGGAACACTCTGCCATGGGTTTCTCTCTTAAGGTACTCCCCCCTCCTTCATGGACAAAATAATAATAACTGCACATCACAGGCAAGTGGACAAAATAATCTTAAAACTACACCTCACAGGCAAGCAGCACTCTGGCACTGGCAGAACACTTCTTATCTAATATGTCCCATTTCGCCTTTGCAGCAAGACCGCAAAGCTTACAGTACATTATGCATTTGGAGACCAGAAGCGGCCCGAACCCCACAGGGCACTGGACTGGAGGGTGGAGCTCCCATGTCAACCTGGAACCCCCCTCCCAGGGGCTCCTCCCGGCTCCCCAGCCCTCCCCGCTGTGACCAGCAGGGCAGAAATGGGGACAGAGGGACAGAAGAGGAAACACAGTCTTTTTTTTGTTTTTATGTATTCTGGAATAAATGTACATCCAGCTCTTGTTCTTAATAATTTGGACTAAGAGGCCTTACAATTATCCTCTTGGTTCAAATTCACAACTATTTGCTAAACTTGCTTACCTGCAGCAAAGCCGACCCTCACCCCATCTCTGCATTCTATTGCGTTTCACCACCTCTGCTAATAACCATCACTTGGAGGGACACAAGTGAATAAAAGCAAGGGTGGCAGCTTCTTTCCTGAAGGCAGCTGAGGACACCACTGACCCAGGCCCGCAAGACTGGAAGGCTCCCCACGGCCTGGGAACTGGAGTGGGAGCACTCGGGATGCCTGGGGCCTCTGCGTGCGCTACGTCATGAAGTCCGTTTGATGCACCTCCAAGAGGAATATTATTGGCCATATTTTGCAAATAAGGAAACTACTAGAAAGTGTAAGGAAAGTAAACATACGCAGCGCCCCAGGGCAGGCACGGAGTCCTCCAGTACGCAACAGCCCAGGGCCGGCACAGAGTCCTCTAGCACGCAGGGCCCCAGGACGGGCACGGAGTCCTCTAGCACGCAGCACCCCAGGGCAGGCATGGAGTCCTCTGGTATGAAACACACACACTCTGAGCTCAGAGCCACTTCTCAGATTCACACACCCCGTTGCCTGGATGACATGCCCTGTGCTCTTTCTCCCATGATAAACCTGACATTTTTAAGGATAATCAGGCTGCTTTTTATGGTAAGTGATGCAGAAATGGCGCCTGCCTTCACCTTCATAGCTGCTGCTAAGAAGGAGATTGTTTTATTGTGATGATGATTTTAGAAGGTGTTGATTTACAAACAAAAATAGCACCGCCAGATAGCCCTGAGGTTTTCATGGGGTACCAATGATGCATCCCATTAGCAGGCAGCACGATGTAGTTGGTGAGAACTCCGTGCAGCACCAGCCTCACTTGGGGTTGAGTCTTGGCTCTTACTGTATCCTTGGGCCCATAGAGCAGTCCCTCAGCATTTCTGGCTTTCCATTTCCCCATCCATAAGACATTCCTAATAGTTTGTCACAGACGTGTCAGGAAGATGACAAAATCCACAGCCTTTGGTCTGGAGGAACTCAGGAGCTGGTGAAGGGCGACCCATGTTTGCACTTTTGTAGATGATGCCATGAGGACCACTTTCTACTGCAGGAGCAGGCAGCGTTCTAGCAGCTTCTGGGTGTTTGATTCTTGCATAACCCTCCCTCTGCCTTTAATTACTGAGTTGAGGATATTTATTCATCAAACTTGTACTGGAGCCAGAGTCCTCAACAGATGAGGAGCCACCGGCGTTTTGATGTCCTGCGTGTTCTCGGTTGCTCTGGGCACCTGTCGGGAGATGCTGCCCATTGACTCTGCAGGATGCTCCCCTTGGGATGTGTTCTCAGAAAGGAGAAATTAGCCAAAGCTGCTGCTGCGTGGCCCCACGACCGGCTTGTGCCAGGCTTTCCTGCTGACCAATTCCCTGAGGATGAAGAAGCCCAAGTGAGCATGGCAGTTCAGGGGAGTTCTCAGTTCTTAAAACACGTGTCTTCTCAGTTCAAGACACATTCCTGAAACTTTCTAGGGCAACGAGGGTTCCTGTGTTAGCAACTGCAGGGCTCAGGGAGCTTGCTCTCCAAATCATGGCACCGAGCTGGGCTACGACACGTGCTCAGTTCCTGGGAGCACCTCTCCAGGCCAGGAGGGTGCACATGGGGCTGCTCCGCAGACCCACCCATGAGGATCCCCTGAGTTCCCGGTGGGAGCTGTGCAGACCGCTCCTGGTTTTCATGCCTGTCCCTTCAAGATGGCCATTCTCCTGCCAGATCTGCCCTTGGATCCCTGAACCTTCCTAACTCTTTACAGACACAGCAAATGTGAGTGCTTCGAAAGCTACTCGTGAGTCTTTTTGAACGTGCGTCCCTGTGTTCTGCTGCTTGCTGGGGGCAAGAATTTCCTGACTGATTGTTGTGAGCAGCATTTATCTTTGAAGCTGCCATTTTACTTTCTGAGACATAAAGTGGTAATTTCATAATGGAATTGTATTAGATCTTTATAACTTTCTTTTTTTTCTTTTTTCTTTTATTATTATACTTTAAGTTTTAGGGTACATGTGCACAACGTGCAGGTTTGTTACATATGTATACATGTGCCACGTTGGTGTGCTGCACCCATTAACTCGTCATTCAGCATTAGGTATATCTCCTGATGCTATCCCTCCCCCCTCCCCATTTGCTTCAGTTGCCTCTGCATCTGTGCAGGGAGCTTTATAAAGACATTAAGGAAATACTACATTTGCCATTTGAAAAGTCTCAAATGTGCAGATTTGAGACAGGTTCAAAGGTGCAGATTGGAGATGCTGACACAGTTTCTACGCATGGATTCACCTTCATGAAGGTACTTGTTAGAGCTTCCTCTAGAAGTGTCAGAGATGCCACCAGAATGCAAACTGTGGTTTTGATGATCTCACAAATTCATCCCACATCTAAGACAGGCCAAGTAAGAGGAGATGCCAGGTTTCCTGTGGAACACAAGCACGATGGTATGGAGAGCCTTATTGCTTGTTTTTCCCCAGATGGAATAAAATTCCCTGGAGTTTGAATTCTCAGAAGTAACGTGTCAGATTCCAACCCTTTCATATCCCCCAGGGCCACAATTTTAGAGACAAAGTATGCCCAGCTTCTGGGGTAGAAGTGAGATTTAGCCATGGCTCAGTGCATTTGAACACGCATGCCTATACATAGCTGTGGCCACGGCTCAGTGCGTTTGAACACACATGCCTACACGTAGCTGTTGCCTGGCTCAGTGCGTTTGAACACACATGCCTACACGTAGCTGTTGCCTGGCTCAGTGCGTTTGAACATGCATGCCTACAGGTAGCTGTGGCCACGGCTCAGTGCATTTGAACACGCATGCGTATACATAGCTGTTGCCACTGCTCAGTGCGTTTGAACACGCATGCCTATACGTAGCTGTGGCCACAGCTCAGTGCGTTTGAACACGCATGCCTACACGTAGCTGTTGCCTGGCTCAGTGCGTTTGAACACGCATGCCTACACGTAGCTGTTGCCTGGCTCAGTGCGTTTGAACACGCATGCCTACACGTAGCTGTTGCCACTGCTCAGTGCATTTGAACACACATGCCTATACGTAGCTGTGGCCACGGCTCAGTGCGTTTGAACACGCATGCCTATGCGTAGCTGTGGCCACGGCTCAGTGCGTTTGAACACACATGCCTATACGTAGCTGTGGCCACGGCTCAGTGCGTTTGAACACGCATGCCTATATGTAGCTGTTGCCTGGCTTCCTCTGAAGAGGATCTCACCTAAGCTCCCAGTGGTGAGTTAACTGGATGTAAAACAGGTGCAAGAAGACAGTCATTCTTGGTGGCATGAAAATACATTTTGTCTAACGTCACCTTTAAGTCATGACAGAATAGGAGAGGAAATCAGAGGGGCCATGCTGTCGTCCTGGGCGCAAAATAAAAGTTGAGTTTCGTGGGTCCTGGCCATTTCTAGGACCAGTTTTATTCTGGATGAAGCCACACTGAATGTTAAATAAAGTACACTCTTTCCTTGTTTCTGGGTAATGGATCTGGAGGGATTGGAATACATTTTTTTATTGTTTCAAAATATTACCGTGGGCATGATAATTTTTAGCAAGAATATTTGAAGTAATTAAAATAAAAACATTTTGTGCTTTATGCTTTTCTAGAAATTGCCATTTTGTTTGTCAACCCTGTGATGTAATAACTCAATGCTTGAATGCTGCTGGGTGATAATAAGGGAAAAATGGGAATAGGAGACATGTTTGCCATTGGGTATTGAGTGCAAATACACAATTGTGATTTGGCCAAAGAATAGCTCCCTAGCAAATATCTCCCTCCAGGGAAAACCGAGTTCACTTGCTCTAGCAAAGCTGGCTTCATGGACTGATGTGAAGATTAAGTGGTTAATTTCCATAAAGTCTGGAAGAGTGCCTGGCGTAGCTTAGGCACATCAATCAATGTAAGTTATGCTTGTGGTTATTAAAATATTGACATAAAAATGAGAGTATGCATTCAATGTTCTCTTTATTTTTAATCTTTCAATGTCTAAAATAATGACATATTTCCAGTAATAAATTCAGCATGAACACTTACTACAGCCATTATTTAAATTCATGATATCAGTTACATAAATATTTTTGTGTTTTCACTTAGCACAGTCTTTTCATTTACTAAATGCCTCTCTGGAATTATATTTATGATTTGATATTTCTCTTATGAGGAAGAAGTTGTGGAGGCCAGTGTAGGGCAGTTAAGAGAAGGACTCTGAGACAGAACACTGATGACAAACATGGGCCACGCAGGCAAGGATTTCCCGTTACTTTTGGACCAGTCCACCGGCAATAGCATCGCTTTGGCAACTTCGAGGTGACATCACTTTGTCTCTTGTTCTCTGCATTTTCCTCTTGACATTTATTAGGGCAGCGGACTTGTGCTTGACATCGTCTTGAAAGTCTAGGCTTGTTATATTGTGACATAAATAATATAACTGCTATTTCCAGAAAACAGAGGCACAGGCAGTTCAAAATTAGAAATTGAATGGAAGCTCGGTGGAGAACCAGTGAGATGTCACCATGACGTAAAGATTGGATGGACAGGTCCAGCCACAGGGAGACAAAGTATGTGTGAGAGCAAAGGAGCCGCTGGTTCCTGAAGCCAGGGTTGCAATCTTTGGGGAAATGTGTGGGTGGATCTGGGCAAGGCGATGGAAGTGGGAGACCTGGTTAGGTGAGTGGGAGACTCTCTTAGAGCTGTGCGCTTTGATGGAAGGGGGCGTGGGGCACTAGGCGGTGGACAGAGGGCAGGATTGGGAGCATCTGGGGCTGCTACATGGAATGCTGGCTCTGTGCCATCTACCACCTGTGACCGTTTTCCATCTCTAAACCCAGGTCTGTCATCTCGAAAGGTCTCTGTCACCAGCACATGCTGCAAGGTCATGACCCTACCCTCCCGCAGAGGCTGAGATGGAGACACAGAGCTCCCTGTCTGCTTAGAAGAAGGACGCAGAACATGACTTGCTTTGATGATTTCCAATAAACTTCCTCGCTGACTTTCCCCTCATCTCTTCCCTTCCCTCCTTCATTGCATCCTTTCTCAGTTGAAAGCAGGAAAGGCAGGCAGGGAGGGGTCTTCAGGTGGGGCCCTGGGAGGTGGCCGGTCAGGGGTCAGGGAGGCATTTGCTTTTGAGTTGGAGACTGACCCTCACTGGAAAACTTGCCTTTAAATCTCATCAGAACTCTTCACAGGGCTTCAGCGGGTGTGGTGAAGGGGCCTGCTGGGGAAAGTAAGGGAGCACAGAGCGAATTACCCAAATACCATACCTGCAGATGCGCTCCGTCCCTTAGCCAGCCTCATTCCTGCCCGGGGTAACGGAGAGCCAGCAGGTCCTTATCACAGTGCCATGGGGACATCTGCTCTCCTGCCCACCCCCACGCAGGTGCTGTGTGTCCCAAGTCCACCCTCTTCACCCTGGGACGAAAGAAAGGCATGCAGGAAATTCAAGGGGCCAGCTGGCTCTGAGGCATCATTGCTGGACACTGCTTTTATAACAACCACTGAGCGAGATGGTTGAACGCCGGATGCACAGAACTCCACCGGCTGAATGGTCTGTGGGCTGGGATTTGCATCCAAGTTCCATTTCCTCACAGGAATGGGTGAACTGAGTTTCATAATCCAAGGCGACCTTCTCAAGGAAGCTATTGCCTTTGGTGAGTATCACCCTGAAAACAGTGCTGGGTGTTTGTCTCTCCTCTCTCGCTGCTTGGCTGGGCAAGCGCCCTTTGCCTAGAGGGAGGGATCTGAGCCACGGGGCTGTGAGGGACCCCATCTCCAAAGGGCTCTGGTTACTGGGTTTTTATACTTCTTGGAATATTGATCAAACCATAGATTTTCTGTAGTCTCACAGCAAAGCCTCCAATCCCACTGGCAACCGCGTGGCAACCTCAAGCCAGTCACCTTTCCAGACCCAGCAACTGTCCTGTGAATAGAGGGTGCTCGCGGGAACGGCTCCATCAGCCCCGCACGCCAGCCAGCACCGTCTCCAAATGGACATTTGGTCTCAAGTTTAGCTTCTGTCTTAATTTCTATGGTTTTGGCTGAAGTCATATGGTGTTATTGAAGCCGAGAACAAAATCAGCAGATTTCATCTGACATTATTGCATATGGGTTCATGAGGTTTTGTGGTTTCTTCATCAAACATGTAGTTAAATGTTATGAAACGGAACCATAAAACCTTGTCTAGGAAAAATCTATGTGTCTATTGAGGCACCAAATGTGCTTTCAAGCTGAATGGTTGGCAGGGCTGGAGAGGGTTAGCCTAGAGTTTAGTAAAACTGCTCAGGTGAACCACTGAATCTTGCAATTAAATTGCTTCTAATGATTTCACATTTTGGAACAAAAATAAACTTTAAAAAGAGAACTAGTACAAAAAAACAGTGTCCTTCTGAATATTCTGACACCCCAGAGGTCAGATGTTGAATTGCAGCTTTGACCAATTTCCATGGGATAATTGCACATTTAAAAAAATAAACTTTTTTTCAAAGCTAGTGAGGCAGAGGGAGACACCTTCATCTCCCTCCCGCCCTTCTTAGCTCCGCCAGGGCTGGCCGTCCCATCTGCAACGCGGATTCTTCTGCATTTATCTTAGCTCCGCCAGTGCTGGCCCTCCCGTTTGCAACGTGGATTCTTCTGCATTTACACATGTGATGTTTACAGTGAATGAAAGCTTTATACTCATTATTCAAAATAACAATATCAAGTGCCTCTTAGTTCCAGGAACTGTTTCTCTTCATTGCCCCCCTTTTTAAGTTAACATGCAGGGAGGAAAAAAAAAGAAAGAAAGGAAAAAGAAAAAGGTTTCCACCAGATAGGAAGCTCCAGTGAGAAGGGTTCTGCCAGCAGCTGCATTCCTCAGCCCAACTCATTAATTCTGTACCCCCGAGTCACAGCCGCTGGACAGAGCAGAATCTCTCCTTGGAGGCATTTCTGTGCCAGCGAGAAGGACGGCGGCACCAAACACGCAGAGTGCAGAGTCACTGGTGAGCACCAGGGAGGGCAGAGTGAAGGGGCTCCCATAACGGACCCCAGGAGGGATATCTGGGTTGTCCTGCTGCTTGTGGGACAGGCACCCTCCAGGCACAGGGGTGGTGCCTGCAAAGACCCTGAGGCCGGCGCTCGCCTGGCCCGTTTTGGGAACAGTCAGGAGCCCCTGTGGCTGTCAGGGAAGGGGGATATGGTTCCAAGACCCCAAGGGAATGGCCCTGATGATGAGGAGGGAAGAAGGTCTCAGGTAGATGATGAGATGGCAGGCACTGCGCTAGCTACGGAAGGAGATGGGCCAAGTGGCCGAGGGACACAGGCGTCCGCAAGGATGCAGGACCAGGGTGGTGCACTGCAGCCTCAGAGACAGCAGGGCAGTGAAAATGACTGGCCCTGGGGACCTTGGCAGGTGAAGGTGACACTCACCAGAGGTTTGTGGCCTTTGCACCTGGAAGATTAGAGCTTCTCTCTCTGAGATGAGCTGACACAGTGTGCCAGGCAGAGACAGCCTCGGAAGTCTGGAGGTCCTGAGACTCCCCTGGGAGGAGGACGCAGAAATGAAGTGGGAGATGTCTGGGGGCCTTGGGGTGCTGGATGTGGGGGAGTCAGGGGACAAGAGGGCAGGCATGGGTCACTTCTCTCATAGAAAAGCCATTTTGGAAATGCCATGTTTGAAGTAAGTATGTTCTAACATTTCAGAATAGACAAATCTCTACATTCCTAATGCCTTTCTAACTTGTGCAGATAACCAGAGCTTCTTGGAGTGGCCTGGGATTTTGCTGCAAGTGTCATGAGGAATTTAGGACAGGAAGGAGAGTGAATGCCCATCTGTCTTCTGAGAAGCCCTTGCCAAGCTCTGCCTCACTGGAGCAGATGCCTGGGCCTCCATGCCCTGCAGTGGGAGTCACTGGCCCAAGTGCTGGGAGAGCTGCAGGGCTGGAGACCTGATTGGGGTCACAGGGCGTTAGAGCAGAGGACGGCTTGGCTCCAGTTTGGCTGATTTAATGCCTTGACTCTCACTGCCACATCAGGAAGCCTCCACTGACATTTGCCTTTTCTGATAACTCACTGATGCCAAACTCCAATCTCCTGTAGGGAAGAATCTGAATATAGATACAGAAGCTGGACCCCCGGGAGAAACTAAACTCAAAAATCTGTTGTCAAAAATTGCTTGCCAATCACTTTCTGATGGTTTGAAGTCATTTTGAAGACTTTCAAATATACAGTTTTGTTCAACAAGAATGCAGGTCATTGTCCTTAATTGTTAATACTCACTTGTTTGCCACATACTGGGCATCTAGCAGGTGCCAGGCTGCATTGTGGTAGCCCCGAGAGAGTCAGAAGGGAACAGCACAGGCATGCACAGTGCACAGGGCAGAGGCCGTCCAGCTCAGCAAAGAGAGGCATGTGAGTGCAGAGAGCTACAGCACAGCAAGGAGAGACACGCACATGCAGAGAGCTACAGCACAACATGGCCAAGATGTGGAGAAACTGAAGGCACAGGAGAAGACAGAGCCGAGGATTCCTCAGTGGACAAACTGGCCTGTGAGCAGAAACAGAAAAGCTCTAAGCACATCCACTGGGCTAACCACCAACAGGAAAACCATCCTAGCAGGGTTCATGCAGGAGCAGGACCGAGCCAGGTGCCCAGTCATGGTGGTGAACTGCTGTATCTGGTCTCTCTATGCAATCTGCAATTCTAAGCTCATTCTATTAAAAAATGTATCTCTTAATTTTAAAGACCACCTGAAGGTTTACATTTTCTAGCTGCACATATCCTATAGAGGGAAATGTTTATTTCATCTCTCTGGGATTTTTCTAGGTACTAAAACCTCAGGCACCATCTGCACTTCATTCGGGCACCTCCTGTCAGGTACAGATTCTGCAACTCTGCCCTCTGGCTGTGCACACCATTGGTGCTGCACCAGAGCTGACCCTTCACAGATACTTAGTGGTTACTTGGAGTTGGTAAAATAATGGATACTTGGACCTAAATCAAACTTTTTATTTATCAAAGTAAAAAAAAAAATGCCCTTAAAGATCATCAGGTTCAGTAGCTTTCAAACATCTTCACCATGCAATCTCTGCTCCAACTCAATCTGACAAGGAAGCCCAGAGCATAAGACACACATCACACTGGGGCTGGCTGGGCAAAGGGTGTGGAGGCTGGCTGCTCTTACCAGCCTCCTGCTTCCCATGCCCAGCCCCATAGTGGCCAAGGACACCGTGTCCAGTCCCTGGGATTCAGAGAAGCCCAGCTTTAAACCACACTGCAGTTTAATGCTGAAGCCAATGACAGGACCATCTCTGCCTCAGAGCCTGGCCAAGTGCCCGTCCAGTCATCTGTGGTCACACCCATGCAGGGGGGTGTGCTCCTTACAGATGCCATTGCACCCACAACACGTAATTGGGCAGAAAGAAAAGAGAAGGCCTCTTTCTCTGGCACAGGGAGCCTTCTCCATGCAGCAGCATGGCAGGGTAGCTGATGGCATAGGTTGGGCATCTCAATCTTGTCCTGGGTCAGGTCTTAGCAGCTGTGGAACCTTAGTAAGTACTTGGTCTTTCCAAGCTCTGATGTTGGCTTCACATGGAGCTTCATGGGGCTCAATTACCAAGTGACCTGCACTGATTAAGTGCTCAATAAATGTTTGTGATGAGGAGGATAATGATGGTGATGAAGATGATTGATAATGAGGATGATGGTGAGGAGAGGGAGGATGAGGATAATGATGATGGTGATGAAGATGATGAGGAGGAGGAAAGTGAAGATGATGAGGATGATGGTGAGGAGGAAGAGGGTGATGGTAATGAAGATGATGAAGATGATGGGGAGAAGGAGGATGATGGTGTTGGAGATGATGAGGATGATGGGGAGGAGGAGGATGATGGTGATGAAGATGATGAGGATGATGGGGAGAAGGAGGATGGTGATGAAGATCATTGATGATGATGATGATGGTGAGAATAATTGGGAGGAGGAGGATGGTAAAAGAGATGATGATGACGATGATGGGGAGGAGGAGGAGGATGGTGATGAAGATAATGAGGAGGAGGAGGAGGAGGAGGAGATGGGCATGAAGATGATGAGGATGATGGGGAGGAGGAGGATGGTGATGGAGATGATAATAAGGATGGTGAGGAGGAAGAGGATGGTGATGAAGATTATGAGGAGGAGGAGGAGGAGGAGGAGATGGGCATGAAGATGATGAGGATGATGGGGAGGAGGAGGATGGTGATAGAGATGATAATAAGGATGGTGAGGAGGAAGAGGATGGTGATGAAGATGATTATGATGAGGATGATGATGAAAAGGAGGAGATGGGGATGAAGATAATGATGAGGATGATGATAAATCAGGAGGAGGTGATGATGAAGATGATGAGGTGATAGGGATGATGACAACGATGCAGCTGCATTTCTTCAGTTTCCACATGATGCTCTCCCAGGTCCCGTCGAGCTGGGCTGCTGTCTGAAGACACAGGGGTGGCATCTCCTGTGGCCGCCATCCCAGGCTCCACAGAGCTGCACATGCTGGCAGAACTCGGGAAGGCTGACAGCCGGGCTGACAGGTTTTAGGTTTCATAATTCTCTTGTGTGAGCTCATTATTTTAAATCAAATGTGAAAAACTAAGAAGGCACATGACTTCTATTTTTAAAATAGAATGCCCTGGTTCTTGCATCATGGTTTTTATGTTTTTAACTTCACTGACTTAGAGTTGTTGGGGATGTGGCTAAGCAATAATAAGGCGAAAAACGTGAACTGGGAATTGGCTGCTTCTGTCACCGCCGGCTCATCCATCCTCCCTTCAACAGGTGCACTCGTCCTCCTGGGGCCGGGTTGCCTGTACAAGCTGGAGACTCCAACCTCACGGAGCTGACCCTCCACTGGAAAGAGGCAGGAGCCACACCACCCACAGGTGGGTAAGTAATCTTGGATAGCGCCAGGGGCTGCAATGGAAATTAAAATGGAAACAGGACCAGCAGCTGTGGGGCCGGGCAGCACAGTGTTTTTGGCAGAGGGGTGAGGAGACAGACCGGGGCTGATGCCTGGATCTGAAGAAGGAGTGAGCTGTGTGAGATTTAGGGAGTCATGCCAAGTGGAGGGAACAGCAGACTCGGTGGCAGCCAGGGGAGGAAGCGGTGTGGGGAGGTGGGCACGGTGAGGTGGGCATGGGGATGTGGGCACGGGGAGGTGGGCAGTCTCTCCATGGTCTGCCTTGAGAAGGAGAGGAGAGGACGAAGGCAGGGCATCCTTGTTTTTAAGGCAGGAGCTTTATTATTATTATTATTTTTAACGTAGAAGAGGTTAAAGCTTGGTCTCTGCTATTGAGGCAATATGTGTGGCAGGGAAGTGGAGGCCGTGGGAGAGACAGATTTCAGGGGCATGACTCTGGAGTCCGGGAGAGGGATTCCGCCATGCCTGGTGTCTGTGCAATGCCCAGAGGGGTGGCCCTGGGCTTCAGCAGGAGTGGGGGTGTTTCCGTCTGTCAGAGGGAAAATTGGAGATGTTTCAGGAAGCTTGGTGGCTTCTGCATTTTCCCCAAAGCAAGTGCCGCATCACCAAGAGGAAAAGCCATCAGCTGAGAACTGAGGGTCTCCGAGGGCATTTGGGGGGTTGAGGAGGAAAGAATGAAATGTTCCCTTGCAGCCATATCCTGGGATTTTGGGGAGAGGGGAATCCAGAGAGAGAAGGAGCAGCACCTGGAAGGAGGCGGGACCTGTGTGCGAGGGTCAGTCAGTGCTCCCCTTGCAACCATTCGCATGCACGGCCAGGTCTCTGCCGCCCTCCTCCAGGCCCCCAGCCCTTCCCGGGCTATCCTGCCTCCTGCCTCACAGAGGAAAATCACACGCGCAACCGCATCTGGTACAGCAGGTGGATCCATGGCCACGTTGATGTTAAAACGTTCATTTCTGGAAGGCCCAGAGGCCAGAAGACAGCTCAGGCGGCCTCCCCACGGCGGCGTACGCTGTCAGATGCGACCCAGCCTCACTTAAAATTTCAAAGACGCGCGTTTCAAGGTGGGCCTGGAGTGCTGTTTTTTTCACTGATTTTTCTCAGTTTGTCGTCTGTTGAGTGGATTCGGAGCTCTTTCATCTGGGGGGTCACATCATCCACTCATCCTGCAGAGCCAGCAAAAAGCCACAATTGCACTGGACCGTTTCCCACCATTTTTCCTACGTGTGGCTGTCAGAAAATGACCCATATTTACTTTGAAATAATACTTCCCGCCTTTGTTCCATGTAAATCTAATTTATGTTTACTGTTGATTTAAGGAAGTGCAGACAAGGATATGGAAGAAATTTAAATAACTTCTGTTTCTGCCACCCAGAGAGAACCTGCTGTTAACATTTTCTGTTGGGCTTTTTATACACATGTTTATATAATTGAGATTATTCTGTATACACAGTTTTAACCTTTGTTCCCTCCTGCCCCACCCAGTATTGCTTTGTAAGTAATGGAGCCCAATCTGTGTTTCCCCCACGATAAAGTTATTCTTTCTTCTCATTGAACATATGAACACTTTCTTATTTTTAAAAATTCTTATTCTTTAGTACTACAAATAATACTGTGGCAAAATGTTTTATACCTTTTCCTGAAATGGTGATTTTCTTGAGTCCTACGGGAGGTTTTACCAGGTCAAAGCTCAGGAACTTAAGGTTTGGGCTTGCAATGACACCTCACATGAAGTGCTGCTGGAATCAATATTTTTGGAGAATTTTCTAAATTCTTTAGTTTCTTAAGGGTAAAGAGTGGCAGAAAAAATATACTCTCTTCTGTGATGGTTCTCTGTGATTTCATTTTGAACTTGGGGATCGGTGAGAGTGCAGTGTGAGTGGCACGGTGTGAGTGACACGGTGTGAGTGACACGGTGTGACCCGAAGTGGGTGGCACTGTGCTTCCTACAAAGGTGTGTGGGATTTGTGTTATTCCTAACCCTGAAACCTGTGAACGTGGCCCCATTTGAAAACAGGGTCTTTGCAGCTGTCATCAAGCTGAGTCATTAGGGTGGGTCCTGGTCCAGTGTGACTGGTGTCTTTATAGGAGGGGAAGAGATCCAGACACTGGGGAGGAGGCCGTGTAGCCATGAAGGCAGGGTGAGAGTGACGCATCCACAAGCCCAGAAACCTCAAGGATGGGTGCTACCCCCACAGCTGGAGAGACATGGAGGGGCCCTCCCTTAGAGTCTTAAAGGAGGCCAGGGGCCTCATGGCACCTTGACGTCAGACCTCAGTCCTCCAGAGCTGTGAGAGCACACGTCCCTGTGCTCTCAGGCATTCAGGCTGTGGTCCGCTTCAGTGGCAGCCCTGGGAAGCCAATGTGGTATCCAGACACTGCTGCAAAGTCTCCATGCTTCCCCATCCCGACCCCCGTGCAGTAGGGTTCATACCCGCATGAGTCCGCCAGGGGCCAACGTGGCATCCAGACACTGCTGCAAAGTCTCCATGCTTCCCGATCCCAACCCCCGTGCAGTAGGGTTCATACCGGCATGAGTCCGCCAGGGGCCAACGTGGCATCCAGACACTCTGCTGCAAAGTCTCCATGCTTCCCGATCCCGACACCTGTGTGGCGGGCTCCAAACCCACATGAGTCCACCAGGGGAGGGCTCCCACCATCCTGGCTTACATGGATGGTGATGTGGGCTGACACTGTGTTCACTTTTGCATAACCTGTATCTCCTAACCTGATGTCTACACATAGAATGTACTTCCAAAATGCCTGTTTCATTAAATTGAGGGATTTCAAGGTGACAGATACGGTGTTTGAGGCATGGTTGTTCTCTGAGTATAAAAAGTCATGAAGAAGCCCGGGCGTGGTGGCTCACGCTTGTAATCCCAGCACTTTGGGAGGCCGAGGCAGGTGAATCACGAGGTCAGGAGATCGAGACCACGGTGAAACCCCGTCTCTACTAAAAATACAAAAAATTAGCCGGGCGTGGTGGCGGGTGCCTGTAGTCCTAGCTACTCGGAGAGGCTGAGTCAGGAGAATGGCGTGAACCCGGGAGGCGGAGCTTGCAGTGAGCCGAGATTGCGCCACTGCACTCCAGCATGGGCGACAGAGCGAGACTCCATCTTAAAAAAAAAAAAAAAAAAAAAAGTCATGAAGAAATTCCAGGAAAGAAAAAATCCAATTACGGTATTATGTTTTTCTTCTTCTTCTTCTTTTTTTTTGATCTCGGCTCACTGCAACCTCCAAGGTTCAAGCAATTCAATTCTTGTGCCTCAGCCTCTTGAGTAGCTGGGATTACAGGCATGCACCACCATGCCCAGTTAATTTTTGTAGTTTTAGTAGAGACAGGGTTTCACCACACTGGCCAGGCTGGTCTCAAACTCTTGGCCTCAAGTGATCAGCCCACCTCATCCTCTCAAACTGCTGGGATTATAGGCATGAGCCACCATGCCAGGCTCAATTATGTTTTCAAAGTCTTCCTGAAGTGCCTATAACTTGACAAACCTCTAGCTGGGTAAGAGGTGCACAAAGATGGGTGAGACCTGGGAGCTGCCTCAGGGGCTCACTGCAGACAGGAAAAGAGACACCTGGACATCACGCCACCCCAGGTGTGCTGAGCAAAGAAGACAGCCCGAGCCACTGTTCACAGAAGGACAATGCCGTGGCACAGGTGCAGGAAGCAGTAGGGATGCCCTGGGCTGGTCTGGTATGAGAGAGGGGGGCAAGGACAAGGCAGAGAAATCTTTCCATAATTACTCCAGGAATTTGACATTCACTGAATGTTTATCCTACACAAATCTCATTTTGAATTGTAATCCCTCATGCCTTGGTGCTGTCCTTGAGCGAGTGAGTTCTCCCGAGACCTAGTTGTGTGAAGTGTGTAGTTCCTGCCTTGTCTCTCATTTGTCCCTGCTCCTGCTTCACCTTCCGCCATAAGTAAAAGCTCCTGGAGGCCTCCCCGGAACCAAGCAGATGCCCACACCACACTTCCTGTGCAGCCTGCAGAACTGTGCACCAATTAAACCTCTTTTCTTTATAAATTACCTGGTCTCAGGTGTTTCTTGATAGCAATGCAAGAACAGCATATCATACACATCTTTTACTCTGATAAAATCTGATTTGATCAGTAATAAAGAATGTGAAGACACGGATATAGAAAGAATTCAGAATCACTAAAGAAACAAATATTAGTCCACGTGTATATAGTATTCTCTGGGAACCTCGTTTGTGAATTTCTGCTCCAATGGTTCATGCAGGGAAGATTAGAAATGTGGCTGGTGAGGGATGCAGACGCTCATTGTGTCATCAGCTGTGGGCTTTGCAGACGCCTTTGGGTTGAGCAGCAATTAGGCAGAAACCTCTTGTCTGTGCCTGCCCTGCATTTAAAGTGTGGAGGATCCTTCTCCTGTCTTCCATCCGATTCAAGGTCAGGGTTGAAATTGCCTGGGTTAATTTTCTTTTCTTTTTTTTTTGAGGATGGGGATGGAATATACAGCACCTGACATGAAGACTGGGCTGTCACATTTACACATCAGGTAAGTCTATCTGCTCGGGCTGAATGGTGTCCACCTAGAGAAAGCAGAATCTTTTCTGTACTTCCACCCAAAGAGAGTGCCTTTCTCTAAGTTGCAAAAAGACTCTCTCTGATACAGAGACCTGAATGTTGGAAAGAGATTTCTTTCTTTCTTTCTTTCTTTCTTTCTATCTTTCTTTCTTTCTTTCTTTCTATCTTTCTTTCTTTCTTTCTTTCTTTCTTTCTTTCTTTCTTTTTTCTTTCTTTCCCTCTTTCTTTCTTTCTTTCTTCCTTTTCTTTTTTTATAGAGCATTAAATCCCTTCCAACTTGAATAGCCTATGAGTACACAGCTGCATGTTACAGACAACACAGACTCTGAGGTTAGACAGGTAGAGTCTAGGGCCTGGTTCTGGAACTTAGTAGCTGCATTGACTGAGGACTTGCCTAAACACACTGAACCTCAATTTCTTCATCTGTAAAGAAGAAGAATCCCTACTGCTATGGGAAAAATTATGTGCCTTCAAAATTCATATGTTGAAGTCCTAATCCCCAGGACCTCAGAATAGGAGTCTATTTAGAGATAGGGTATTTACTGAGATAACCAAGTTAAATGGTATTATTAGATTGAATCCTACTTCAATATAACTGATATCCTTATAAAAGGGGGAAGTTTGGGCACAGAGAGACACGCACAGAGGGAAGGCATTGTGAGGACAGGGAGAAGATGCCACACAACTGGAGTGGTGCAGCCCCAAGCCAGGGCACACCCAGGGTCCCCGGGAAATGCCAGAAGCTGGAGGCAGCCAGGGGGATTCTGTCCTGGAGCCTTTGCTGAGGGCACAGCCCTGCCCACACTTCGATTTCAGAGTTGTAGCCTCCAGAAATTTAGGCAAACACAGTTTGGTTATTGCATGCTGCACGATTTGTGGTGCTTTGCTAGGGCAGCCCCAGGCACACACACATCCCTGCTCACAGTGCTGTTGTGAGGTGTGGGAACACCACTGTGTGCCTGGGGAGCACCCAGTTCCTGGTGTCCTTTCCTCACTAAACCTAAAGTTCTTCAAAAGGCCAAGTGCTAAATGGTGACCAAGAGGATGGGGTCTGTGAGAATGTAACATCGAGCATTTTTAAATGTGGAAAATATATAGATCTTCTCTGCAGTGAGGATACATGTGAAGCAGAAGTTTAGCCTGCAAGGATACCATTTAACTGCACATTTTCACTGTAGAAAAAGTTTTGTCATCATAACTAGTAAAAGTAATTAGGTTTAGATTAGCATAAAAATAAAAATACAGTATTAAAAAATTGTGCTAGGACTTTAGCCTCCTAAGAATAGTATTAATATAGTCCACATTTGAACAACAAAAACACTGGACTAGATGTTTTCTACTTCAACTGGGCAAAGACAGGAGGAATAGATGCAGGCCTAAAAGATAAGAAGGAAATGAAGACAAAATTGCTCGTGGAGTACAAAAGTAGGATGATGGGAAACATAATGCTTGTTCAGGTGGAAGGGTGAGGAACAGTAAGAGAAAATGTGACACCAACTCCAGATGCTGAGACCACACAACTTATCAGGCAAGTAGGAGCCCAGGCAGTGCAGGAAGGAGCATCTCATTGCACTGTCTCCATTCCAGGTTTTCTCTGCTCTGTTCTCCACCTAGCTCTGCAACCAGAGCTGACCTCCATGGCTGGCATGTGAAACATCTTTTCCCCCTGGAATCCACAGGGGTCAGATCAGGGCAGGTGCCAGAAAGAGATCAGAGATGAGAGCCAAGAAGGAAAGTGAGTTCTGGCCCAGATGCTCTAGTGAATGGTCCTTCCCATGGAATGACCAAATGGAGACGGACCTACAGGTTGAAATTCTCTAATGATATGGTTTGGCTGTGTCCCCACCCAAATCTTAACTTGAAGGTACCTCTCAGAATTCCCACGTGTTGTGGGAGGGACCGAGGAGAAGGTAATTGAATCATGGAGGCCAGTCTTTCCAGTGCTATTCTCATGATAGTGAATAAGTCTCACAAGATCTAATGGGTTTATTAGGGGTTTCTGCTTTTACTTCTTCCTGATTTTTCCCTTGCCACCACCATGTAAGAAGTGCCTTTCACCTCCTGCCATGATTCTGAGGCTCCCCAGCCATGTGGAACTGTAAGTCCAATTAAACTTCTTTTTCTTCCCAGTCTCAGGCATATTTTTATCAGCAGCATGAAAACGGACTAGTACATCTAGTGAGTGGGTGCTTCCCATGGAATGACCAAGTGGAGATGGACCAACAGGTCCAGATGCTCTTGTGAGTGGATGCTCTCCACCAGTTGTCCTAGGGAAAGGACATAAAGCAGAAACCAAAAAGGACAGTTTAGCCTCCTTTACTGAACAACTGTTGCACCAAAGTGTTCCAGGTAGTGAACCAATAGAAAGCCCAGAAAATGGAAAATCACCCATTTGGAGTAAATGTGCACATTATTTGATTGTAGCACTGAGCACCTATTTTACTCAAGCTGCATATGAACCTCTGCACTTCCATCTTGCCCTGGGTCCCTTAGAATAAACTTAATTTAATTATCAAATTACATGGAAAGAAATAAGACATCTAAAAAGTTGTTTTTTCCTCTATTACAAGTTGTGCTTCTTAGCCAAAACAGTACAGGTTTCTCTATCTTTTCCTTAACCCATTGGAGAGATTCTGCAACGTAAATGTAGCTTTGAATGCTAGGAACGTTCTCCTGTGAATGGTGGAGTTGGCTATTAGTTATTTGCCTATCTCTGTAACTGCAAGTTGAGTGGGGTGATGAAGAGCAGATATTTCCTACAAGAAGCTCAGAAGCTGTGAGGAGCAGACCCTCAGCCCCTCCACTCACCTTCCCCCATTATTTGCCAATGTTGCATCTAAAACAACCATGTGATTTAAAGTTCTGAAGACATCTGTACCTTATGTCTGCTTTATTATTATTATTTTGGTAGGCTCTTACTGGAAAGATGGGTCATTGCCTGCATCCTGCCAGTCAAAGGGTTTTTTCCTAAAAATGACATGAAACCATCTGGAGTGCTATCTCCTGCCTCTCCTGGTAACAGCCTCTGCTGAGTGACCAAGGTGCCTTCTGGCTGAGACCAGGCATGAGGGCAGCACACACTTCCTTGACAGCATCACCTGAGACAAAAATCAGAGTGTTCCCCTCCAGGCCAGTCAGCGGTTAGGGTGAGACTTAAGCTGGGAGCTGCAGCCTCTAGGTCCCAGCTACCAGGCACCTCCCAGGCTGCATTGAGCTTGGAATTGGCCCCCATCTTCATGGAGCTCTCTGAAGTCCTCTGTGATGGAGAGTTCCAGGGGCTGCCTCTGCTGAGTGACCAAGGTGGCTTCTGGCTGAGACCAGGTGTGAGGGCAGCACACGCTTCTTTGACAGCATCACCTGAGACAAAAATCACTGAGTGTTCCCCTCTAGGCCAGTCAGCAGTGAGGCCAAGATCCAAGCTGGGAGCTGCAGCCTCTAGGCCCTGGCTGCCAGGCACCTCCCAGTCTGTGCTGAGTTTGGAATTGGCCCCATTCTCACAAAGCTCTCTGGAGGCCTCTATGATTGTGAGCGCTCCAGAGGCTGCCTTGGCACCTATAGGATTAGCTCTGGACCCGTGGCATCACCCTGAGAGGACAGCCCTGTCCTTGCCCTTTCACCCATTGTGAATTGAGTCCAGAGAAACAAAGCGCCCAGGGCCATGGGCCAGCTCCAGCCTCCTCCCCTGCACTCCTGCGTGCGCCCCGCTCTCAGGAGGACCAGGCCCTGGTTGGGGCTCTGAGCAGTTACCTGAACCCTCCCACAAAGGAGACAGCCATGCAGGTGCCAGCCCCTGCAGGAAACCAGCACCCACCTGGGCAGCCATCCTGAAGGGATCCGTGCAGGAGGGAGGCTGCCCAGGGCCAGGTGCCTTCAGCCCTGACGTGGCCCTGGGAGCCTGGTCCCAGCCCCCACAGCCCAGAGCCATCGGCATGGATTCAGTGCTGCTCCCCATGAGGGACGGCATGATTGTTGCTTGATTAAAGGAAACGTTTCTTTTTGAATCAAATCATACTGCATAAACCCCAAATTGTCCCAAGCCTGCCACACATGCAGTCACTTTCCCCCAGAGAGCTGAGGCCTCGGCCTGGGGTTGAGACCACCCTGCGCTTTTAGCAGCTCCCGAGCCTCCCTGGGGAGAAACAGTGCCTGTGTGTGGAGCTGAGGCCTTCACACAGCAGGGGCACAGCTGTGGGAAAGCCTGGTTCCCTGCTGCTTTCACAACCACCCTTTTCCAGCCCTGCAGGATTTAAAGGAACAAAAGCAAACACGGCCATTCAGGTCAGCATTTTTTTCTCCATCTCTCTTATTATTTCTTCTTTGTTTACACTCAGTATAAGCTGACTGTGGATCGTGATTGGAAAGTCCAGATTGCAAAAAGCCTATTCCAGTGCACCTGGTGTCCTGGGGTGAAGCTGGAAGGGGGCGAGGACCAGAGACCCCAGGGGATGCCTTCCCAAATAAGAAATGAACAGTGGCTGAAAACCAAATGCATGCTTAACACAAGCCCAAAGCTCCCTCTTCCCTGTTTAAAATGACACTGCACACATCTGTTATCTAAACAAAATTGACGTATCAAATACTAATACAATGACTTGACCCTGTGAAGAATAAATACCAGACAGAGATGCTGGCTCCCTATTTGGTGGGGGGACCTCTTCTTTCGCTTGCTGGGTGGCCCCAGCCCCATGGAAGATTTACTCCTAATGGAAGCCTCATTTTCAAAGTTCTGAGGTTGGTGAAGGCATGGCAGGAGGATGACCTTTCTGTCAAAGCCTCATGCCCAAGAAGACTAGTTTTCTCAGGAAATAGAATCATTTAAATATTTCTAAGATATACTGATACATTATATTTTCTCATTTGGTGCAAGAACTGTTGTGCTGGACACAGACACAGGCTGTTCCCCGGGCTCCAGGCTCCCTCCACCCCAAAGCCACAATGTCAGGAGGAGGAAGGTGAGCACAGGTGCAGAAAAGACGGGGACTGACTGTTCCCAGGGGCTTGAGCCTCTAGCCTGGCCGGAATCACAGGCACAGGCTCCCAGGAGTGGAGCCACAGGATGGATGAGTTTGCGCTCAGGGGAGGCGGTGGGAGGAGGGGCCTGCGGAGCGTGGCTGGGAGGCGGGGCTGAGAGAGGAAGAGGAGGGGGAATTCGGGGCCCAGCTCTGAGGTCGGAGGACAGTCATGGTTCTAATGCTCTCACTGAAGTCCAGGCCAGAGGTGAGGAAGAAAACGAGGAAGGATGAAGGGATATTTCAGAAATGGAATTGATGAGATTTGGTAAGAAGTGTTTATTGAATTATAGAAATTTGAATATCATGGTGTTTTGATGTTTAGCAATTTACAAAAGCGTGGATCACCCTAGTCCCCTGTAGTTTTCTTCCTCTCTCTCTGCCTTCCCGCTAAAGACATGGATATTGTGTTTCCCAGGAGCATCGTAAGGAACAGTAAGTGGCCTGTGCTGGAGGATGGGAGAGGAGCAGGAAGCGGCTGCCATCCTGTATTTTCCGAAAGGTAAGCGCGTTGAGCCTCAGCTCAAGCTGCCCACTCTCCCCTGCAGCCAACTATTTATACCTTGGGACTGTCTATTCTGAGAGTTGTAATTATGGATGGAGCTCATAATTTACGATCACCTCTGATTACCACAGAGTTTGCTCCTGGTCTGTTTGGGAGCCCTCCTCTGGCCCAGCTCTTGGTGTGGGCACCTACGCAGTACCAGGCCTCCCTGCAAACTCCCTGTGCAGAGTCTGAACACGGTTACAGCCCCGAGAGGGGGGGCTCCTCCGTGGGTGGCCCCAACTGCTTGTAGCAGAGCCCAGGAGGCCTGTTAGAAACAGGTACTTCTCCTCCTGCCTCATCAGAATCTCTGGGCAGCCTTGACCATTTGCATTTTTATTTTATTTATTTATTTATTTTTATTATTTTTTTTTTGAGAGGGAGTCTCACTCTTTCGCCCAGGCTGGAGTGCAGTGGCGCAATCTCAGCTCGTTGCAAGCTCCACCTCCCGAGTTCACGCCATTCTCCTGCCTCAGCCTCCCGACGCTGGGACTACAGGTGCCCGCCACCACGCCTGAGTAATTTTTTTGTATTTTTAGTAGAGATGGGGTTTCACCGTGTTAGCCAGGATGGTCTCAATCTCCTGACCTCGTGATCCGCCCGCCTCGGCCTCCCAAAGTGCTGGGATTGGGAGAGAAGTGTGAAGCACACAGGCAAAGGCGTACGAGGTGGCCACAAACCCAGTAGGAAGGAAACACCCTCGGGTTCCCTATGAGCGCGGTGAGTTCCGGATGGTTACGCCACTGGCCCATGTCAGAGGGACATGAGATAACATACCGTAGAATACTGTGAAATCACCTCCAGAATTGGTCAGATCTGAAGAGATCATTTTACAGTGATTTCAGAGAGTTTTTTTTTTTTAAAGACAAACTAAATCCCTATTCCCCAAAGAAGCTAAAGGCCGCTCGCCAATGCCACGCGGTGCCCCACAGCTATGCACCAGGACGCAGAGAGAGCAGAGGTGGCTGGAAGGAGGACATGGGGAGATCTCAGCCTCCCCACCCTTAGATCAAAAGGCATCTTTCTTCAGGAAACATCACACAGGCCGAGAGAGGCACTGGAGGGGCTGCTCCTGGGAAGTGGACCCCCCAAATGTCTTCGGGTGCCTGGAGAGGCTGCTGGCGTCAGCTTCGGGCATGAGTCACGTCAGGTGGGGGCTCCTAGGTCCGAGCAGGAGGAAGGGACTTGCCTTTGACCCTCCTAGAACACCGGCCCAGGAGGAGTCCTTCTGTTATACGCAGTCTCCACGAAAAAGCCAGGCAGCCTCTCCGTGGCCCGGAGAACGACCTCCCCAAGAGAAAGCTGTTGCCTTCTTGTTCTTCAGAGCCAGGCTCTGCTGGGAGCACAAAGCTGGCTGCTCACAGCTGCTCACGGCCCAGAGCTCCTGTGTCTACTTCTGGGTCTCGGGTACCTAATTCAGTGTCTGCCCAGCCCAGACTTCACAGATCCCAAGTGACCAACTTAATTCTCAGCTTTGTCCTCACTGTGGAAACCTGGGATTCATCTACTCTTTCTGAGGGACTTAAATGTTTAATGGAAATTATGAACTTGCTATATTTATTTTACATACATTTCTTGAGAAAAAGGAGAGATTTCATGGTTTCTATTTTGCAGATTTGAAGAAAAGGCAGCCAAGTTCACATTTTGCTGAAGTCACATCACCGATCACTGTCCGGCCATCCTAAGCTATCCGCCGCCGAGCTGGCTGCCAGCAGATCTTTCCAGCAGCCTTGGGCAAGCACACATGCATAAGAGAGAAGCCTGAGTTTTATGGTTTAGCATCCATGTCACCCATGAGAAATGCTTGTTCTGACTTTAGTCTCAGCACTAAGGAGGAAATAATCACTCAAATGCCAGCTTTCCCTGTGCACTGGAGGCCTGAGGAAGTCAAGAAAGAAGCCAGTAAGAAAAACTGGGCACCATGGCAGGCACCTGTGGTCCTATGGCCCCAGCACTTGGGGAGGCTGAGGCAAGAGGGTTGCTTGAGGCCAGGAGTTTGAGGCTGCAGGGAGCTATGATTGTGCCACTGCACTCCAGTCTGGGCAATGTAGCAAGATCCCATCTCAAAAAAAAGAAAAAAGAAGAAGAAGAAGAAGAAATTCAGTTTTGCCTGTGTTACTGCGGCGAGGAAGTGAAGAGGTGAGAGGGCGAGTATGAAACAGCCAGCCCTATTGAAAAGGAATTCCACGTGTCAAAGAAAAACAAATGCTGCACTACTTTGACAAGTATTTCCAGTTATTTATTCAAGAAATCTTTTGATTGAACATTAGATGGCACATCACAAATAGTGATATAAGATCCTTTTTACCATCTGGAACGTTCTCAGACAGAACATATTTTATTCAACCAAATGAGAAAAATCTGCAAACGCAAATTAATATAAGTACAACGTATTTGAAAATGGTGAAAGCATCCGTAGGGTCACTTTGGGTTTGGGGTCTGGAAAGGACGTTCCTAGACAGGGAAAGAACAGGGAAGAGCTTTCCTTCCCTCCCCCAATCTCCTAGGGGATGTTCCCGTCTGTGTTAGCTTCCCAGGGCTGCTGTGACAAAATACCATACACCACTTGTTTTCTCACAGCTCTGGAGTCCAGAAGGCCCGTCTCGAGGTGTCTGCAGGCCGTGCTCCCTCGGGAGCCTTGGGAGGCTCCTCCCTGCCACGCTCAGCCTCTGGTGCCCCAGTGCTCCCTGGCTCATGGCTGCTCCTCTGGCCACTGCCTTGTCTCTGTGTGTCTCTGTCTTCTGCTCTTCTGATAGGGACACCGATTTTCTTGGGTTAGGGCCCACCCTAGTGACCTCATCTTAACTTGATGACATCCCCTTCTTTCCATCCCCCTCTTCCTGACTGTGTCTCCCCCTGGGTCATCACAGTCTCTAGTGTACCCCAGGCCAGTCAGACCCAAATGCAGAACTCAGCCCCCTTCCCATCTGCATCCAAACAGAAAGTCCCCTCAAACCTTCAGCCTGCCAGGTGAAGGGTCTTAGGGCCTGAGAGGTTTCGGGAAGCAGTTACGTCCAGAACCACGAGCCCCTGCCTCCCCCAGGCCTCCTCGGCCTACTTTCTTCTTCTTCTCTCATCCAGGGCCTCTGACTCCACTCCCCCACCACAGCCCTGCCTCCCCCTTTCCTCACGGGGCATTTCCGCACCCTCAGAACCTCCGAGCCTCCTCTTCCCACCAAAGCACAGACCAGGGCACTTGTTCCCTAAGCACAGTTCGCATCCACAGTGAAATGTGGGGGTTCCACTGCCATCTGCTGAAAGATGACAGGCTCCGAGTTACACACAGAAATGAAAAGAGCATGTGTGGAGAAACAATGTCGCCAGTATTCAAGCTATTCAGGACAACATGGAACTATCGAACCTAAGTGAGCACGTCCTCAGGAGAAAGAATATGGGGAAATGGAAACAGAGAGCCCAGGCCTGTGAATACAAAGCAGAGAGGAGGGGAGAAAGGAATGAACTTCAAGTAGGTAAAAAGCTTAGTGAAAAACTGCAAATATTCACAGTTCCAAAGCATTCCCAATGAGCTGTTTATTATTCCCATAAAACCTTATTTGTCTTAACCTCAAATATTTTCCAGTTCAACCTACATTCCACAGAAGACCAATAGCAAAATGGATGTGGCAGAACGAAGACGAGCATGCTTTAGAATCAAAAAGAAAATTTAAGCTTATTTTTCCATTTTAACATTTTGGGTGAATAGGAAGAAACCAACAACTCGTAGGAGCGAATTTCTTGAAAACTCCAAGCCGTTGCAATAGGTGGGAGGTTTTAATTTTTGACAACTCACAAAGCCCTTCGTCAGCCCCTCAGTGGTTGCAGAGCAGCCCGACCCTCTCGGGGCCCTTCGAAAGCCTCAGACCCTGGGCCAGCAAGATACTTTCTAAGCTACAATTCTCATGGGTTAAACTACATTTTAGTGAGTCATTCTAATTTTTTTTTTCACTTTAGACTCCAGATAATCTCAGTGCCTTCATTAGTGTTTCTATCAATTTAAAAGGTAGCAACACAACTCCCAAAACTTGTCAATGCCGCCTGTGAAACATTGGGGCTGACCGTGCTGGGGCTGCCCACAGCACAGGGCCAGGGCCACAGCACCTGCTACGGAGGCCAGACGGGCACCCCTCCTGCCACGGACAGAACTGCAAAATGGAGCTTTGTCACTGTGAAGAATGATTGCAGTTTTTCACACTTCAAAGAAATAGGGGAAAAGTCGAGATGACCAAGTCATCCCACATGATCCAGCAGTCCCACTGTTAGGTATATACCCCCACCAGGAATCAGTATATCCAAGAGATCTCTGCACTCCCATGTTTATGGCAGCACTGTTTACAGTAGTCAAGATGTGGACGCAAACTAAACGTCCTCCAACACTGAATGAATAAAGGAAATGTGGCACATATACACAGTGGAGTGCTATTCAGCCATCACCAGAACGAGATCTTGTTACTTCCAACAACATGGATGGAACAGGAGATCATTATGTTGAGTGAAATAAGCCAGGCACAGGCAGACATCACATGTTCTCGCTTATCTGTGGAAGCTAAAAATTAAAACAATTGAATCCATATAGATAAGAACTAGAAGGATGATTAGGATGATTATCAGACACTGGGAAGGGTATGGGGAGGTGGGTGAGGCAGAGATGGTTAATGACTATGAAAAACAGAAAGAAAAAATAAGATTTCGTATTTAATGACATAACGGTGTAGTCAATAATCATTTAATTGTACATTTCGACATAACTAAAAGGGTATAATTGGATTGTTTGTAACACAAAGGATACATGCTTCAGCTGATGGGTACCCCATTTACTGTGATATGATTGTTACACATTGCATGCCCATATCAAAATATTTCATGTACCCATTAAATATATACACCTACTATGTACCCACAAAAATTAAAAATTAAGGAAGAAGGCAAAGCTAATAATGGTCTGATTCAAGGTCTAATTAAAATTGTTTTTTAGTAACAAATGTATGTCTGTAATAATTTTTTAATGAATTGGTAATCCTGTCAGAAATAGATAAATGTATTTAATATTTTGGTTTCCTGATTAGAATTTCAGCGGTTGCATGGCAGCTTTAGAAGTGAACAAAATGGTTCTACCAAGAAAGTTACAATGATCTTTCGTAGCTATGAATATTTTTGCAGAAAATGTAACCATGATTCAAAGCCAATGCAGTGTTTTTGAGTACGAGCTCTAGAGAGTTTTGAAGATTATTTCATATTCCAGGAGTATAGGAATGGATTGTGTTTTTAAATTTTTGACTTACATTATAAAAGTACATGTATTTAGTTTTCTTTTTTTTCTCAAAGAATACAATGGAAATAATAAGATATGTGTCTTGATAGCTAGAAAAATTATTTTAGTGTGCAAAAGATGGTAGATAATAACAGTTTATTAAATTTGGATGTCATAGACACAAAATTTTCTAATTTGAAGATGAACATATGATTGCAAAGATTATGTGTTCATTTAGTTGCCAGGTAAGCATTTGAAAGAAATTCACCCCAACTCACTGACATCATGATTTCATTAGAAAGAATAAACACCTGAAAGAAGCAAGGATACATTCCAAGTGTCCATAATATTCTCTTACACTGGATAAAGTTTAAAGTTAGCACTTCTCTGATTCATTTTGCCACAGATCAATTAAGGTCTGTGTATTTGTTCAGGTCAGCGAATTTGAATGTGGAACATCGATTGCGAACTCTGGCCCTGCCATTTATTAGCTAAAATAAACGAGGGCATGTTACTGAATGTAAAATGAGTTTCATTTTGCCTCATAGACATGTTCTGAAAATTAGCTGAAGAAATGTGTGCCAATGTCATCAGCACATAGTAGGTCTTCAGAAGACGTCATTTCCCTCCTCCTCCCTCTTCTTTATTGAGGGGGATATGTAGCCAAGGACGCTTAGATGAATGCCGCAGAGCAATCCACTTCATCTTCATGCTATTTTTTGTTGCCTCAAAAAACTCAATGAGATTAAAACATTTTTTGAATGATAAAGTTCTCCTTTTATATTAGGAAATAAAATTAGAATTTTGTATTTTAAAATTATCTATTTAATTTTTCTTTTATTATAAAATATAATAATTTAAACTTTTTGAAGAAAAAATACTCTTGCTCTAGTTTTCTTACAAGGAATGTTTATACCGTGTTCTAGGAGCTTTTTATTTTATATAATCTGGTAACAATTACAATTTTCTCATCTTCCCATAGTCCTGAAGCCTCTTAGACTTTTCTCTGGCTTTTCATCCTGCCCTGAATCAAATGGTCTGCTTTTTCTCTCCGGTTGACTGCTTCATAAAGAAGTAGATACTGCTATCTTATCTACAACTTCAACTCTAATTTCACAGGTACTTTTTAAGTGGCTAAAACAGCTGATTTGTGTGCTTTTATTTAAATGGAATGATATTTAATTAAGGTTCATGTCAATCTTAAGAAGACTCGCAGAATGACAGTACAATAATATAATGAATTACTGAATTATAAATCTAAATAGTCCACTCAAAGAAAGAATACTGTATGCTTTCTGGTTTCAGAATTAAATACATTACTTCACTTGAGCAGTGTGCTACCAGCCTAAGTGAAGTAATGTGTTTAATTCTGAAACCAGAAATTAAATCAGATTGACTGCAAATCAAACACTTTTCATTTTCTGTGAATATAAACTTTTAAAATTCACCTGCAAAAATAGAACAAAGCAAGATGTTTTCCAGAAAACTGAATTTATGCGTTGTTTCCTTACACAAAGAACATGAATGATTTAGATTTAAGTATCAACTTCGGTTTTTAAAAAGATTCAGAAAAGCTATTCTATTGGATTAGTTTCCTAGAGAAAGGCCCTCTGTAAAAAAAGAAAGAAAGAAGAAAAAAAGATGGAAATTACTCTGAATAGTAACTCCCAAAACAGTTCTCTAATGCCCTTAGAGTCAGGAAGGTCTTGAGACACCCCATCATTGGTGCATATTTAATCGGGCGAAAGAAGCCTGCGGAAGCCTGTGCTTGAGAAGCCCGCAGCCGACACTGCCGTGCACTTGCTGGTGGACGTCTCTGGTGTGGGCATCCACGGGGGATCTTCAGGCTGATGTTAAAGCTTAGGCTATGGCGCCATAAAGCAGCAAAAAGACAGGCAAGAAGATTGAGAAGTAATTATGAGTAAATGTCTTAATTTTCTCCACATTGGTTTTAATTTGTTTTCATAGCAATGACTGACTTGGTGGAGGCCATTAATTAATTTTCGTCATCTGGACATAACTGTATTGGACACGCTTCATAAAGCAAATAAACATACAACTCTATCACGGCCAGCAGATGCTTTAGAGAAAGCATAAAATTGATTAAAGTTACATGTAGAGAGGATTAAGTCTGAATCTCCTGGCTCCTCCGTTTGCCTGCAGGAGTTTACAGCCCCTACCTCGACTCTCAATATGCCCTGAGTGCCAGGCCCTAGGCCTGCTGGAAGGAACCAAGCAACAACCAATGACAGTGGAGAAGATATGACAGTGGAGAAGCTGATCTGGCTCCGACCTGTGTTAGTCTGTCTGCATTGCTGTAAGGAAATACTTGAGGCTGGGTAAATTGTAAAGAAAAGAAATCTAATTGCCTCACAGTTCTGCAGGCTGTGTAGGAAGCATAGTGTTGGCATCTCTTCTGGGGAGTCCTCAAGAAGCTTCCAATTATGGTGGAAGGTGAACGGGAGCCAGCATGTGGCAAGGCAGGAACAGGAGCAAGCAAGGAGAGAGATGCCAGGCTTTTTTAAACAACCAGATCTCTGGTGAACTCACAGAGTGAGAACTCACCAATTACCTGAAGGACAACACCAAGCCATTCATAAAGGATCTGCCCCATGACCCAAACCCCTCCCACCAGGGCCATCTCCAACACTGGGAATCACGTTTCCACTTGACACTTGTAGGAGACACACGTCCAAACCATATCACTACCCAAAAGTAGATGGAAGCTAATGTCATTTTTAGCATCTGTATTGAGTTACATTATCACTTCAGGAAGGATTTTTAAAAAAATCTCATTTGACCTTCATTTGGTCAAAACTTCTACGTAGGGCTTCTCCTATCTCTCTTTCTCCTACTACTTAGAATAGCAATTAAAACTCATAAGCAAAGTACTGTTTAACAGCTCCCTGCAGTAAATCTTTGAGTGGAGAATTAATCTTTTTGGTGATGCAAGAAACACTTTCTAACCTTGTTGTTTAATAAGCATTCTCAAAATAGCTTCATTTTAAACATAGATGGGAGGATGAGAGAAAGTAACCCTGTTTGGTTGAAGGAAGAATCCTCGCATATGCTGAGCAGCCCCTGCTGACAGCTTCAGTGGCAGCTTTAGATGGTTGGATGGTGTTGACGTCCATGCAGTAATCACAACAAGATAAGCCTCTCTAAAGTAGTCCTTGGCTGCTCTTGTCTCATAACACTTCATTGGTGAAGAGCTCTTAAATAAAGTTGTTCTGTACACCTTTTGAGGCCCACTCCACCACCTGTGATCATGAACTCTGTGTATTCACACCACAATTTGTGTTGTGTAATCTCACTGTGCAATGCACTCTCCTACAACTTGTTCTTATTTCATTTCTTCATATTCAACATTGCGGGACCAAGATGCCCTCAGGTAATTCTCACAACCACATGGTCAGGGTAGAAGGGTTGGAATTATGATCACTAGTCTGCCCAGGAGAAAACAGAAGTTCCAGGGGTCTGCTGTGCTCAGGGCTCCCTGTTCTCTTCAGGGAGCAACACCCTGCAGCCCAGCGTTTCCAGCACAGAGCAGAGAGGGCTGGTGATGCCTCTCACACCCAGTCTCACAGGCCTGGACGCTTGCTTTTTTCACTTTGTGTTCATAAGAGAACATGTCTCAGATTTTGCCTGTATTACCTTCTCCTCAGATTGACAAAATTTTGTGCCTTTCCATGCCAGGAAGAAAGAAAAACAGATCACGCCCCTTTCCTTCCTTCCCAAACCCTCTGGATGCACCTATACTTCTTGGGTGACCCTGTGTGTTGCTTTTTCATTACTTCTTATCTTCAGAAATTAGTGGGCAAGCCTGTGGCAAAACAAAGCTTCAAATGCTTTTCTTTCTTCCCTCCCTCCCTCTCTCTCTCTCTGTCTTTCTTTCTTTTTCTTTCTGTGTTTCTTTTTCTTTCTCTCTCTTTCTTTCCTTCTTTCTTTCTTTCCTTTTTCTTTCTTTCTTGCCTTCCTGCCTTCCTTTTCCTTTTCTTCTTCCTTCCTTTTTTCTTTCTTTATTCCCTTCTTTCTTTCCTTCCTTCCATTCTTCCTGCCTTCTGTCTTTCCTTTTCTTCCCCCTTTTTTGTTCATCACCTAACTATAGTTTATAATAACTATGTATAAAATGAAGATTTTAAAATGTGAGAAACATGTACTTCTGGTGCTGCTTAAGTAAACACTCTGTAGTTGGTGTTAAAAATAAAATTATTCAGAAGTACTTCTTAAAGGACAGTGAGGAGCATTTTGTCAGGGCCATCACAATAGATACACGGTCCTCTTCACATGGCAATGGGGGAGAGAGTAGATTAAGCTCCATTTTGAATACAGCCTGGGTGAGTGGGGACTTACAGCTGCAGCTCAGGGCAGGGTCCACAGATGGAAAATTACTACAAGGAAATACAAGGACTCAGCGGATTCTGGCTAAACGGACCTAACAGGATTCTTACTGAAGACAGGCTGGGGTGACCAGTTATCATCGGGGCTGGTGGAGAAGGAGGAAATGGATGAATGTGAAGGTGATCAGATGCCTGATCTGTGCACAGGTGGAGGAGGAGGAAATGGGTGGATGTGAAGGTGATCAGATGCCTGATGTGTGCACAGGTGGGGCTCCTGTTAAACTTACCAGGAGGGCTCTTGGTTGAAACCGGATTTTACAAGGAAGAGTATGGACGGGCTTGGAAGGGGTTTCAGGAACCTGACTCAAGTTTGGCCACGCAAAGAATCTCTGTCACCTCCTTCTCTACTAATTACAATAAAACCACCAATGAAACTCAAAAAGCAAGTAATCAAGGTTCTGAAAAGTCAACAACAGCAGTTATTTTAAGGAGAGGAGTCAACGTTTGAAGAAGCCCTTCCTGTTTTATTTTCCTGCCTTATCTTCCAGCTTTGGCCTGGAGTCAGCCGTGATGAGGGAATTCACAGGCAGCAGAACTCCTGAGACACATCCATTGTCTGTCTAGAAAAATGGTCCCCTGAGACCAAGATTGTGAGAGGTCATTTCCATTTCTTTTTAATACCTTTTTTCCCTTCTGGCCTGTTCTTGTGGTAGCTCAGGTCCCAGGGCTCACTGCAGCAGTGACAATGTGATAATTTAAAACCCCAAGCAAAAACTTACCTTTCTTGCCAGAGGCATTGAACTGGGTAAACATGAACTGGGTAAAGAGGACCCTATGGTCTGAGAGTATGAAGACCCCCTGATTTATTTTTCTTTCTCTTGTCTCTGCTGAGGTGCAGTGACCATGACACAGGCACCTCAAGCCCTGAGTGAAAATCCATGGGAAGCCACTGTGAGCTCAGAGGAATCTCGGGGTAGACTGCTTGAGAAGGGAACCCTCTAATGCTGTGTATGAACTGACACACGCCCTAGGCGCATCTCCAAACCAGGCCTGTGCAGAGAAGACCCAAAGCATCATTGAAAAGCACCAAACTGTGAACGCTGAGTCAGAGGTAAACCATGGCCAAGTCCTAGACGACCCCTAGAGGCCGATTCATGGGATTTTCCCAAACAGCAGAGGAAGGTGCTGTGATAGTGAAATTGGAATGCTGCCCATAAAAGCTGAAGCAGTGTTAATTAACTGGGTCGAGGGACTATTACAACAACAGTAACAAAAACAAAATGCAACATTTTGCAGAAGAGAAAATGTATCTTCTTTGGCAGGACACAGAATTTCGTAATAAAACATTTAAAATATCCAGAATATAATCCAAAATTATTTGGCATACAAAGAACCAGGAAATTGTAAATACTCAAAATAAAAAAACAATTAACAGATACCAGTCTTAAGATTCCTAGATATTGGAATTATCAAACAAAATCTCTGAGGCAACTGTTATAAACATATTCCTTGAGTTCAAGGTAAACATTCTTGAAATAAATGGAAAATGAAGTTCTCATTAGGGAATGAGAAACTATGAAAAAATAACCAAAGGAAAACTTTAGAACTAAAAAATACAATTGCCGAAATAAAAAATGCATCAGGTGGGCTCACTAATAGAATGTTGATGACAGAGAATGTAATGCTAAAAAAATCCAATTTTAATAAAAGAAAGAAAATATAATGAATAGAATATAAAATATAATATCCCTAGCCATAGGGATCTATGGGATAATATTAAGAAGTGCAATTTCCTGCCATTGCAGTGCTAGAAGTGGAGAAGAAAGACTTTTTGAGTCTTGGGGAAAAAAAACATTTGAAGGAATAATGACTAAAATCTTCCCAAATATAAGTCAAGACAAAAATTTGCAGATTCAAAAAGTTCAGTGAATGACAAACAGAATAAATTCAAAGAAATACATGCCTAGACCCCATAGTTAAATTGCTGAAAAATCAACATGAAGAACAAAATTTAAAAAGAAAAATAGGATTTTTTACTACTCCCAAATGGATAACAGTGTTCTCATAAAAATAGTAAAAAAAAAAAAAATCCATCTGTTATTGTTTCCTTTTACATAAGGCATTTAAATCAACAGAGTGGAGGAAAGGGCGTTCTGCTTCTGAAAAAGGATGTGCAGAACATGAAGGAAAATACAGATTAGTGGGTAAACTATCTAAATATGTGGAACCTCAAACAAATATTTGGTTTGATTTTGAGGCAAATAAACAACTTGGTTGCTCCTTTTTAAATTCCCTCTGGCTCATAATATGTGGTGATGACCAAGTGAAAACACTGTAAGGTGGCTAAATACAAGAAGGCTTGGCTGGAGAAATCATGTATTATACTTCTGAAAGCCAGGGAGCCTTGGAAGCTTATTTTAAAACTATCATAACATCAACTTTTTAATTTTCTATTTTATTTGCTAATAATGATATTTCTTAATTGAGATTATCCTGTTAGCACCCTGGTGTGAAATTAAAGCAATATTTAACCAGCTGGGAAAATTTTTATATAATACTTGGAATTTGAGTGATCCACTCAACCCAGTTGCCTTATATTATCCAGTTGTCCCAGACACAAAGAACTTCATTTCTTCATGTATCACTAATAGTGATGGCAAACTTCCAAGTGACTTAGAAGTGTGTTCCAGTATATATCTGAAATCTGGACAAATCCCCTAGGTATCTAGAATAAGGCTGGCTCTAAATTCAATGAAGTGAAGTTCCTCCTCTTGATCGAAGGCATTTTATTAGCACATATTTTTTATGTCTTTTTAAAACTCTAGTTTTCAAATTCCTAAAAGAAGAAAGCATTCTAAAGATAAAATTTGAATAGAACTTTAAAGACATATTAGGGGAAAGCCTTTAATTGGTGACATATGGGTGAAGTGGAATTTAATTCTATATCCATTTATAATGGATTCCATTTAAAATCTTAATGTCAAACTACAGATCGAACATCTGATCCACAGGTACTTTCACCACCTTACGTCATGTTTTAGACGGGCATGGTTTGAATTCTAACATATTTAAATCCACCCCCCCACCCCAAAAAAGAAGCAGCAGCAGCAAGTTATAATCAGGGTTTACTATCACCTGAAGAAGAAAGAACAGATTCATCTATGATCTACAAAATACAGGTTGAGAAAAATAAAGAAAACTATATTTGTTATCAAAATGCAGTGCTTATTTATCCTAATTACATCTACTTGGAAAGTATTTGTTCATAGCTATAGAGAGGGCGAGGGGATTTGATTATTTTATAATCACTTTTGCTATTGTTTTTAATGGGTTTTAATAAGAAAAATCTAAATGGTGACAATCAAAACATTTAAGTATTTTTAATAATTTTTCCTTTTTAGTTCTTACTGAGAACATCTGAATAAGGATTTAGTGATTGCCTCTGAAATGAACAGGAAAAACAAGAATTTCATGTTTTTTATTTTGGTGAAGGCAAGAATTACTAGTAAATATGGTCTTGGATGTGGCTAAAGTTCATGCTACTGTGGAGAAGAGAGAAATGACACAGTATTTGCTCAATGTTTTGAATCATGCTGCTAGAAATAAACACTGTATTTTGAAAATGTGTATGCATCCATTATATTAGTTTTGGAAACTGTGAAATTTATGCCAGTTAGTTAATAGAGAAAGCTCACTTTACTTCCCTCTTTTTCCACAGCCCAGAACCAATATATGTACAATTACCTACCTTCCTGTTCCACTCTTGCAAACTAACAGAAAATGAAGCAAGGAATAAGTGACTCTCTTTATTCATAAGGAGTTTCCTAATTCTGTGTAAATAAATTTCAAATATTTCAGTCATGCTTGTCATTTGTACAAAGTTTTAAAATTCTGGAAGTCATCTGAGCTTGTAATCATTGCTGGTAGGGCCAACAGCTTTGAACACTCAAGCTTTTAGTCTCCAAGGGCCTTTCACTTGTGACTTGAACAGTGAATCTAAAAGTAAAAGCTTGGCATAGGGTGAATGTCGTGCAGGTCACAAAGTGGACCCCACAGCCCAGATGAAGGTTCTCTCAGCACCAAGAAGGGCGACGAAGGGAGGGCTCAGGCCAGCAGGAGCCTGGGCAGTGGCCTGACCTCTGCCGGCATTCTTGTCCACCCACTCTAGATAGTTGAGTCCTGATTCTGAGGAGTAGGTGACAGAACCCGTCCAAGTTAGGACCAAAAAACTGAGCACTGAGGGTTCTCTCCCCAGGTGAAGCAGCAGCAGGAAGCCTGCCTTAGAAAGGACACCTCTGGTCCCCTTGGAGTGGCGGCCACAGAACAGAAGTGGGGCACAGTGGATTCAGGCAGAGAGGTATGGAGATGGCTCTGCTGCAGTGACTCAATCTGTATCACAGAACAGAAGGGGGGCACAGCAGGTGCAGGCAGAGAGGCATAGAGAGGCTCTACTGCAGTGACTCAATCTGTGTCCCCCAAAATTCAAGTGTAGAAATCCTCACCCCCAAAGTCATGGCTTTAGGAGGCGGGGCCTTGGGGAGCTGATGAGGTCACAGGGGTGGGGCCTTGAGAATGGGTGCTCGCCATTAGTCTTGGAATTAATGCTATCGGGGAACTGGATGTGCACCGTTAGTCTTGGAATTTATACTGTTGGGGAAGGGAGTGCAAGGGCACCATTAGTCTTGGAATTTATACTATCGGAGAATGGAGTGCAAGGGCCCCATTAATCTTGGAATTTATGCTACCCAGGAACGGGATGAACGCCGTTAGTCTTAGAATTTATGCTATCGGGGAATGGGATGGGCAACATTATTCTTGGAATTCATACTATTGGGGAATGGGATGTGCTCCGTTATTCTTGGAAATTCTGCTATTGGGGAATGGGATACACACCATTAGTCTTGGAATTTATGCTATGGAGGAATGGCAGCTCAAATAGAGAATTCACAGATCATAATAATTCATTCATATTATATCTATTAAGCCGAAAAACAGGTTCTATGTAATATCATTAAAAAAACGGTTTGCACCTGATTTTCAATGTTTATGAAGTTGCAGGTGTGGACTTTATTCCAAATAAATGTTATTATATGCATCCCTTAGTTTTGTAACCACCACTTCAGACATCCTTCTAAATAAAATGTTTTATTTCATTTATAAATTTCATTTTTTAAGTGCTGCACTTATTATCTGAATGGTCTTCTCTTGTCAAAGGTTAAATATCTTCCCCTTTCTCTTCTTTTTTTATAAAGGTAGCCAGACAAAATAAACCCCACAATTAGTGTGAAGCTCAACCAGTGTTTGATCTTCACATTCCTTCAGCCTTGGGGACTTGGTTTTCGTGCTCTTCCTGGAGCAGGAGTCAGCCAACAGCCAGAGAAGCCTGAACTCCTGCGCTCACTTCACGGCGTCTCAGTCTTTCCAGTTTTCATCCCCTCCGACTAGGCCATTTGCTGGTTGGGCCCGACTGCAATCTCAGCTGCTACTAATTTCCAATTGCCAATAAAAAATGAAGAAGCCGCCATTAGCACCCGCAGGAGGCTTGCAGCTGCCTAGGAATGCGCCTGTGGCCGTTGCTACAAAGGAGAGTAAGCATTTCCAGGACGGATGGAAGGCGTCCCTTCCCCTCGCCAAGGTATTATCTCCAGTGACAGTGAATGCCAGATGTCTCGGAGGCCAGCCTGCAACCCCTGTGGTTAGGCCATACCCATACAAAAAAAAGTCTTTCGATTCATTTTCTTGGCAAATGAGTGAGAACCCATTTTACAAACGATTTTGAGCTCTGAGCAGCTTAGCGGGCAGTTCACAATCAGCACATCCTCTAAGAGCTCACAACGGAATCACGTGTGTGTGCGTGTGCATGTGTGCACGTGTGCACGTGTGCGTGTGTGCATGTGCATGGCTGTGTGCACGGGTGCCTGTGCATGTGTGTGTGCTTGTGTGCTTGTCTGTGCATGTGTGACTGTCCATGTGTGCATGTGCGTGTGTGCGTGTCTGTGTGTGTGTGTACGTTATTCAGTGCATAGATCTGGAGTGACAGTATCTCCAGCAGAGGGAATAGCAGAACAATGTCTGGGAAGCGGGAAGAGCACGTATTTTCTTCCAGACCCAAGCAGGGGAGTCTGCGCAGGATGGAGGGAGCCAAGGGGCCTGCAGTGGAAGGAGGTCAAAGGGCAGCCGTGGTCAGCGTGCGCATAGGGGGAAGTCAGTTGAACTTTTAAAAGGAGAGGCTGATATCCTCGTTTATGCTTTTAGGAAGCTGCTCACAGGAGCCGGGTGACAGCTGGCAGTGGAGGCGCCAAGGGGGACCGGATCCTGGAGGGAGACCCCCTGGGATGATGAAGGAGAGGCTGAGAAGTGTGGAGCTTGTGTTTTGGAGGGTGAGCCAGCAGGACGTACTAATGAATCGGCTATGAGGTATGAAGAAATAGGACATTTAAGAACCAACCCATTTTTTGACTTGTATACCTGAAGAATGGTGGTGCCTTTTATTAATATAAGGGGAAGACTAGGGGTGGGGCAGGGTTTGCCTAAACAGGAAGGCTGAGTTTGCATGGCTTACTGGACATGCACATGGAGCAGGGGTGGGACTCACAGGGGTGCCAAGGTGTGTCCCTCGTGGGTGGGTGCATGGGAGGGGCGGAGCAGCAGGGAGTGGGTGTGACTCTCCAGCACAGAGACAAAGAAAAGGAGGGCACATGGCTGTAATCCCAGCACTTTGGGAGGCCAAGGCGGGCAAATCGCCTGAGGTCAGGAGTTCGAGACCAGCCTGGTCAACATGGTGAAACCTCTTCTCTACTAAAAATACAACAATTAGCCCGTTGTGATGGCAGGCGCCTGTAATTCCAGCTACTCAGGAGGCTGAGGCAGGAGAATCTGTTGAACCTGGGAGGCAGAGGTTGCAGTGAGCTGAGACTGCACCATTGCACTCCAGCCTGGGCAACAAAGCCAGACTCCATCTCAAAAAAAAAAAAAAAAAAAAGAAAGAAAAGAAAAGGAGAGCAGATCAGCCAGGGAGAGATGGAGAAGGCAGGAAGAAAACAGAAGCAGAGGTGGATGGTTTTTTACAAAAAGGTGCTTCATCAACTGTGTCACATCCCGCAGAGAAGTTGAGTAAGATGGAGACTGAGAATTGACTATTTAATTTGGTTTAAAAAATAGAAAAGAAAAACGTTCAGGTTCCTGGCAACCTCGGCAAAGTTTATTTCAATGACGCAGAGGAGGCCACAGTGCGTTTGAAGTGTTATGACGAGATATGACATGAGGCTTTAGAGGCAATGAATAAACAGATTTGAATAACAGCGTGTGTCCATATTATTGACTATCCAACCATATAAGGTTTGAAAGAGCGTGGAAGCTGCTCTAGTTTTCTTTACAGAAACTAGATATTAGTATAATATAATAAAATATAATAAAATAAACTAGATACTAGTATATTTCAGAAATGCTGGTGTACAGGCAATAATTCTGCTGCATAAAAATAATGAAACATTGGGATTTTGTTTTTCCTAGAAAGTCAGCATCAAGCGAATCTTGTGCAATACCACAACATGGCTATAATGGCAAACACATTATAACGTTCTGTAGAACTGGGACTCCCTAGATTCTCCAAATGTCATGATTTCACCAGGGCCTTCCTTACATATGTCACTAATGCAATATAAAATAAAAATGTGTCTATGCCATAGAATATTAATAACCTTAGTTAAATCAGTTTACTAGACAAAGGGTGCACTTAATTAATGATAACTTTCCCAGGCATCAGAGGACTGCAGTGGACCCGATCATAGTAGGTGCCCACCTCATCTTTTCATCTCATGCAAGCCTTTTCATCAATGGCTGGACTTTTTAAGCTGCCCAGAAATCGATTTCTTCATAAATTTTCCTGTAACAAGAAGAGTGTATCTTGTGCCATTGACCACAGAATGATACCCCAGCTGGGATCTTCTTTAAAAACAAACAAAAACTCAGTTAACTATCACAGTTTCTTACAAGTATGAAGAATTCTTTAACATCTTTTGTTGGGAAGGTTTGCAAAGAAATCTGGTTGTTTATCGTCTCTCGTTTTCTTGTCTTCCAAGAAAATGTATTTCAGGCTTGAAAAGGAAGGAACCATAAAAGCGCAGACAGTGAAATGGGGCAGTCACAGTCATATTTGTTTTTTCCTCTATCATGGATCTTTTTGATTTAATGGTATGGTTATTAACCCGAGGGTATTTTGACATTAGCTGAAAAAAAAAATCCAGATTCTTCCCTCTGCTCTTCTCTCTCCTACTGCTTCTTTGAGACACCTACTTGGATGTGCACGGCGTGTTTATAACTCAGGTAGTCTTGGGAGCTGTAAGACCAGGGACTTTAGTTTCCCAGGCATGCTGCGTAGAAGAGGAGAAAGCCTGCGAGGCCGGAGGCGAGAACGACAGCTAGATGCGGGCCGAGCGTGCCAGGCATTCGAAGGGAGGGAAATGCAAGAAGGGCCTCAGGTGCAGTGTCCAGGGGGAAATGGCAGAGGCCTGTTAATCAGGGCTTGGGGTCAAAGAAGGTCATGAACATGGGGCAAGGACAAAGTCCATTCACCAGAGGGTGTAGCCACTAACTGTGGAATGTAAGGAGCAGAACTAACTCCTGGGCCTCAGGCTGAACAGGTAGACAGCAAGTCAGCTTCTCACAACTTGGGCTGAGGCATAATGATGTGTTCCAGACCCCAAAGGGACTAAGCCACCATAGTGCCAGATGGAAATAAATATAAGAAATATTTATTTCTATATTATATAGAAATCCGTGAACATGGTATGTCTGTCCATTTATGTAATTCTTCTTAAATTTCCTCAGCAATATTTAAGAATTCTCAATGTAAATTATTTGCATGTAGAATTATTTTATTCATAAGAATAAAAATAAGAAAATCCTACATAATGTAACACAAATTAATAATAAATCAACAGCAAGATTAAGTTATGACAGAACATCTGCTGATGTGCTTTTTAGTTTGGATAATACAGGCTCAGAAATTACTAGGGCTGAGACATAAGATGACAAATTTCTTAAACTTCATTTATGTGTTGGAAAAGACTGATATAATTATAGAAGACAATTAAATTACATGATACAGGTCATGGAAATCCTTATATCTACAAGTTTGCTCATAAAATGTGAAATGTACTCACATTTCAGGAGTCAAACCGCTGGCAATGTTTTCTGTTATTTGTATGTGGCCAGTTGCATACAATGGACATTTTGACTTTAATGACATGTCATTCTTCCTGTAATGTTTCAACACGGCAGGAGTGTCCAAATTTCTAAAAATAAAGCTATGAATCACAGCAGAGTGATTTTTTCTTACAAAATTCCCCTAAATTGTTCTGAAAAATCTGGAACATTTTTTTCCTTCTCTAATAGGACATGTATTTATTTGCCTGGTGTTTTTCCATCCCATTTTCTACTTTCCATCAATTGCAGGTATTATCTCATTCAAGTAGAAATGCCCTTTCAATTGTAGATATTTTCTCCAGTTAATATTCTAATTGAGCTAAAATTCACTTTCAGTGAAGTGCAGAAATTGTAAAGATTTTTATAAACAAATACACTTGTGTAACACTACCCCAATAAAGATACAGACACAGTCAGTCACACCAGAAACTACTCACGCCTAAATTCAAGACTCCACCCTCCAAAGTCAAACACTATTCTGGCTGGCTTCTATCGTCATAGATTAGTTTTTCCTTCTCTTGAGCTTCATATACATGAAAGCATCCAGTATGGACTCCTTCAGGCCTGTGTTCTTCCATTCAATATATTGTTTTAGAGTTTCATACAGGTTGTTAAGTGAATCTTTCATTCTTTGTATTGCTGAATTGTGTTCCATTGTATAAGTATACTACAACTTGTTTATTCATACCACCGATATTTCTGTTGTTTCTAGTCTTTGACTACTTTGAATAACATTTTGTATAAGTTATTTTATGGATGGGTATTTTCATTTCACTCGAGTAAAAACAAGAGCAAAATTTCTGCTAGTTTATGTGGTTTGGCTGTGTCTCCACCCAAATCGCATCTTGAATTGTAGCTTCCATAATTCTCATGTTGCAGGAGGGACCCAGTGGGAGATAATTGAATCATGGGGGCAGTTTCCCCCATACTGTTCTCATGGTAGTGAATAAGTCTCAGGAGATCTGATGATACTAGAAGCAGTTTCTCCTTTTTCTTGGTTCTCATTCTCTCTTGCCTGCTACCATGTAAGACATGCCTTTTGCCTTCCACCATGTTTGTGAGGCCTCCTTAGCCACGTGGAACTGTGAGTCCATTAAACCTCTTTTTCTTTATAAATTACCCAGTCTCAGGTATGTCTTTATTGGCAGCATGAAAATGGACTAATACACTGGTTTTCCAAAGTAATTCAATTATATTAAACTTCCGCCAGCAGTGGATCAGAATTCCAGTGTTCCACAACCTTTCCAACACTTGGTATTTCCAATCTCTTTAAAATTCTGGCCATTCTGAGGTTAGTATCTCATTGTGGTTTTCGTTGACATTTCTTTGATGATTAATGATGCTGAACGCTTTTTGTTTATTGGCATCTTGTATATCTTTCTTTATGATGTGTGCAAGAATTTTGCCCATTTTCAGTGGGTTTTTAAATTATTTGTTTCTGGAAACTCATTACATGTTCTGAATTGAAACCTTTGTCAGATGTGTGTTTTGCAAATATTTTCTCCCAATCTGTGGCTTGCCTTTTCATTTTCATAATCATGTCATTTAATGCACAGAAGTTTTTCATTTTGATGAAGTCCAGTCTCTAAATTTTTCCTTTCACATGTAGTGTATTTCTGTAACCAGTCCAAGGTATCTTTGCCAGTCCTAAGGGTGAAAAGACAGTTCTCTGTTTTCTTCTGGAAACTTTATAGTTTTAGCTTACATGATTCATCTCTAATTCATTTTTGTAGGGTTGCAAGGTAGGAGTTGAGGTTAATTTTTTTCATATATTTATCCAGATGTGAAAACACAATTTTCACAATTTGAAAAGACATTCCTTTCTACGTTTAAGTATTTTAGTGGTCACTGTCTCAAATATAGTGGCTCTATGGTAAGTCATCAAATCGTACAGTATAACTCTTCAAGCTTTGTTCTTCTTTTTGAAGTTTGCTTTGTGTATTTTTTGTTGTTTGACTTTTTATATAAATTTGAAAATCAACTTTGATTTCTATAACAAGCCTATGAGGATTTGGCTGTCATTGTGTTGAATCTATATATCAATTTGTGAACAATTGAAATTTTACCAATATTGCACCTTTAAAAAAACCCGTGAACATTGTGTGTCTGTCCATTTATGCAATTCTTCTTAAATTTCCTCAGCAATATTTAAGAATTCTCAATGTAAATTATTTGCATGTAGTTTATTAAATTTATATCTAAGCATTTTATATTTTTGTAATATTATAGATGGATTTAATTTTATCTTGTATTTTGATAGTTTCACTATTATGTAGTGTTTTTAAAATTATTACTTGCATATTCCTTCTTAAAATTTCAAAAGTTTGGGGTGAACAAGCAGTATTTGGCTACATGGAAAACTTCTTTAGTGATGATTTCTGAGATTTTGGTGCACCCATCACCTAAGCAGTGTACACTGTACCCAACGGGAAGTCTTTTATCCCTCACCCCCTCCCACCCTTTCCCCTGAGTCCCTAAAGTCCCTCATATCATTCTCATGTCTTTGCATCCTCATAGCTTAGCTCCTGCTTATAAGTGAGAACGTACAGTGTTGGTTTTTCATTCCTGACTTACTTCACTTAGAATAATGATCTCCACTCTATTTGGGTTTCTGCAAATGCTATTATTTCATTCCTTTTTATGGCTGAATAGTATTCCATGGTGTGTGTGTGCGTGCGTGTGTGTGCGTGTATCACATTTTCTTTGTCCACTCGTTGGTTGATGGGCATTTATGCTAATTCCATAGTTTTCCAATTGCGAATTATGCTGCAATAGACATGTGTACAAGCATCTTTTTCATATGACTTCTTTTCCTCTGGGTGGAAACCCAGTAGTGGGACTGCTGGATCAGATGGTAGTTCTACTTTTAGTTCTTTAAGGAATCTCCACACTGTTTTCCGTAGTGGTTGGACTAGTTTTACATTCCCACCAGCAGTTTAAAAGTGTTCCTTTTCAATCGAGACCATCCTGGCTAACACAGTGAAACCCCGTCTCTACTAAAAATACAAAAAAATTAGCCAGGCATGGTGGTGGGTGCCTGTAGTCCCAGCTACTCGGGAGACTGAGGCAGGAGAATGGTGTGAACCCGGGAGGCAGAGCTTGCAGTGAGCCGAGATCACGCCACTGCACTCCAGCCTGGGCGAAAGAAAAAAAAAAAGTCTCTGTCTCAAAAACAAAACAAAAAAAAGTCTTCCTTTTCACCACCTCCATGCCAACACTCGTTAATTTTTTATATTTTTTATCATGGCCATTCTTGCAGGAGTAAAGTGGCATTTCATTGTGGTTTTGATGTGCATTTCCCTGATAATTGGAGATGTTGAGCATTTTTTCATGGGTTTGTTGGCCATTTGTACAACTTCTTTTGATAATTGTCTATTCGTGTCTTTTGCCCACTTTTTGATGGGATTATCTGCTTTTTTCTTGCTGATTTGTTTGAGTTTCTTATAGATTCTGTATATTAGCTCTTTGTTGAATGCAGAGTTGGTGAATATTTTTTCCCCACTCTGTGGGTTCTCTGTCTACTCTTCTGATTATTTCTTTTGTTGTGCAGAAGACTTTTAGTTTAATTAGGTCCCATCTATTTATCTTTGTTTTTGTGGCATTTGCCTTTGGGTTCTTGATCAAGAACTCTGCCTAAACCAATTTCTAGTTTAGTGAGAGATGAAGATGCAGTTTCACTCTTCTAAATGTGGCTAACCAATTAGCTCAGCTCCATTTGTTGGATAGGGTGTCCTTTCTCCACTCTATGTTTTTTTTTTTCTTTGTCAAAGGTCAGTTGGGTGTAAGTATTTGGCTTTATTTCTGAGTTCTCAATTCTGTTCCACTGGTCTACATGCCTATTTTTATATCAGTACCATGCTGTTATAGTAGTACTATGCTATAGTTATAGCCTTGTAGTATGGTTTGAAGTCCGATAATGTGATGCCTCCAGATTTCTTCGTTTGCTTAGTTTGGCATTGGCTATGCAGTCTCCTTTTTGGTTCCACATGAGTTTTAGAATTGTTTTTTCTAGTTCTGTAAAGAGTAATGTTGGCATTTTGATGGAAATTGCATTGAATTTGTAGATTGCTGTCAGCAGCATGGTCATTTTTACAATATTGATTCTACTCATCTATGAGCGTGGGATGCATTTCCATTTGTTTGTGTGGCCTATGATTTCTTTAAACAGTGTTTTATAGTTTTCCTTGTAGAGATCTTTTACCTCCTTGGTTAGATATATTCCTAAGTATTTTATTTTGTTGCAGCTGTTGCAAAAGGGGTTGAGTTCTTGATTTGATTCTCAGGTTGGTCATTGTTGGTACACAGCAGTGCTACTGATTTGTGTACACTGATTTTGTATTCTAAAACTTTTTACTGAATTCATTTATCAGTTCTAGAAGCTTTTTGGATGAGTCTTTAGGGTTTTCTTGGTATATGATCATATCACTAGGGAACAGCAACAGTTTGGCTTCCTCTTTACTGATTCGGATGCCCTTTCTTTCTTTCTTTTGTCTGATTGCCCTGACTAGAACTTCCAGTAATATGTTGAATATAAGTGGTGAAAGTGGGCATCCTTGTCTTGTTTCACTTCTCAGAGGTAATGCTTTCAATTTTTCCCAATTCAGTATAATGCTGGCAGTGGATTTGTCATAGATGGCTTTTATTACCTTGAGGTATGTCCCTTCTATGCTGATTTTGCTGAAGGTTTTAATCATAAAAGGATTCTAAATTTTGTAAAATGTTTTTTCTGCATCTTTTGAGATGATCATATGATTTTTGTTTTTAATTCTGTTTATGTGATGTATCACATTTGTTGACTTGTGTATGTTAAACCATCCCTGCATCCTTGATATAAAACCCACTTGAAATTAGCTGGGTGTGGTGGCGGGCGCCTGTAGTCCCAGCTACTCGGAGAGGCTGAGGCAGGAGAATGGCGTGAACCCGGGAGGCGGAGCTTGCAGTGAGCCGAGATCGTGCCACTGCACTCCAGCCTGGGCGACAGAGCAAGATTCCATCTCAAAAAAAAAAACAACAAAAAAAAAAACAAAAAAAAACCCCACTTGATCATGATGTATTATCTTTTTGATATGTTGTTGGGTTCAGTTAGCTAGTATTTTGTTGAGAGTTTTTGTATGTTTATCAGAAATATTGGCCTATAGTTTTCTTTCTTTGTTATTTCCTTTCCTGGTTCTGGTAATAACATATACAAATATATGTCTATGTCGCCAACCCAAGACATTATTTTATTCTAGCAGCTGACCTGTAGATTTCTTAGTATTTTCTACATAAGCCATCTTGTCTCCTTCAAATAGCCACATTTTTTCTTGTGTCTTTCTAATCTTTATGTTTTTGTTTTGTTCCTTGTCTTATTTCAATAGGAAGTGTTCTTAGAACAATTTTGAGTAAAACTGATGAGAGAGCATCCTAATCTTATTTTTATTAACAGGAAAGCACTCAATATTTTATTGTTACATGATGGCATAAGTAGTTGTTTTGGTAAAACTTTCAAATCACATTTTTTCTCTGCTCTCACACCATAGCAATCGCCACAGAAGACTTCTTTGACCAAATGTATGGGGTTTTTCCCCACCAACAAGCAGTGGACATCAGCTGAGTGTCCTCCAATTAAATTCTGACATTATCTACCTGGAGATGGCATCAAATCCCACAGGTTGAAGGCTCAGATTCCAAGACTGCCCATTCATTCAACAGATATCAGTTGTAAATCTGTGCCTCCAGAATTTTTGACCTACTGGCTTCAAGTTGGGATTCCCATGACCCTGCCCTGTTTACTTTTGATTAATTTGCTCACAAACTCAAGGAAACACGTACTTATGTTTGCTAGTTTATTATAAAGGATATTACAAAGGATATTATAAAGGTGTCAGGGAAGGGGCTCGGAGCTTCCATGCCTTCCCTGGGTGCACCACCCTCCAGAAAACTCCATGTGCTTAGCTACCCAGAAGCTCTCTGAACCCAGTCCTCTGGGGGGTTTTGGAAGCTTCATAACATCAGCGTTCCTTGTCCCTGGTAGAGGGCAGGATACTCTCTGGGGAGGGTCTTACACCCACAATCAGAAAAGTGAGGGAAGATCAGAGTCCTTCCTTGGAGCAGGTGAAAGGAGGGCAGGAGAAGGTCAGAGAGATTCTCTTTCATAACTCCAAGGCCTATTGGAGTTATAAACCAAGAATCATGGATGAAAACCAATATATCTCTATCTAGATATGTTTATAATAACACCACAGTAGTGCATCCATTAAAAAGAATACCTAATGGTAGCTGCAGGTTTTCTGTTGATTCTACATATCAGAATGAGGTTGTTCTCTTATATTGCAAGTTTTTATTTGATGATAATTTTCAAAATTATATATGAATATTGAAATTTGTTAAGTGCTTTTTTGGCACAAGAACATACAGTTTCTGCTCCCTTAATCAGTTACTATGGTACATTGCCCTGATAAATAATAAATGTTAAATAAACTTTGTATGCATGGGATAAACACTTCTTGGGCATGACGTATTTTTCACTTCAGATATTACTTGACTTAATTATTTGATAGTTTTTTTAAATTTATATTTATGTCCCTGAGTATAATTTGTCTATAGTTTCTTCCTTCCTTCCTGACTTTCTTTCTTTCTTTTTCTCTTTCTCTCTTTCTTGTTCTATTTTTTTTCCTTTTTTCTTTCTTTCTTTTCTTTCTCTAATTTTAATATCAGAGAAATGGGAACCTAATAAAACATTGGGACGTGTTCTCTCCCACACAAGTTCCTAAACTAGCTTTTTAATATTGGCATTACTAGACCTATTATAGCCAAGGTAGAGTGACAGTGTCATGATTTACCCTCTCACCTGAAATTGCCATAAAAAGTTCAGACAGACAAAATATATAAACATGGGTTCAAGACACTGGACCCCAATGAAAGACAGTGATTGATAGGAGATGAAAAGTAAGTAAGTAAGTAAGGCCTATGGTTGCCTCAGCTCGTCTCCTTGAGAGAGTTTCCAAGCTGTGACACAGGAAGAAAGAACAGGCAGGACCTGGAAGATCCCTGAGTTGAGAAGACAGAGTTGACAGTTTGGTGAGACCAGAGCAACTGAAGTTTGTAAGGACCCAGTACTGGAGAGGTAAACGCTGTACTTAGAAAGAACTGAGAGCTCTGCAAAGGGTCCTTCTTCAAGTATTCTGCAGAGTAATATTACTTATGTGAATGAGACTGGGGAATGAAACATCCATAAGGATTAAAGGGAACAGTGCTTACCACTTACACATGACTAGAAATTGCCTAGTTCTACTAGCCACACTGGAAAAACTCACAATTCATGGGACATTGGTTAGAGCAATCAAGGACATCCTGCATCAATAAGTGGGAAACAATCATTTCTAGAATAAACACTGCTCCAGTATCAATTAATGAACCATAAAAGCAAGGCCAGAAAAAATCAAACTGCTAGCAAGCATATTAGCCACCACTGAGAAATCTCAAGAACATTTATAAGAATTCAAAAACATCCCAATAAGAATAAATATGTACATTGTCTTGCATCCAATCGATTATCACTAAGCCTGAAAAGAAGCAAAATCATGATTTATTAAAAATGACATTAGCAGTCAAGACTGATCAAGAATCGACAGAGATAAGCCAGGCGTGGTGGGTCATGCCTATAATCACAGCACTTTCGGAGGCCGAGGTGGGTGATCACTTGAGTTCAGGAGTTCGAGACTGACCAACATGATGAAACCCCATCTCTACTAAAAATACAAAAATTAGCCAGGCATGGTGGCAGGCACTTGTAATTCCAGCTACTTGGGAGGATGAGGCACAAGAAATGCTTGAACCCGGGAGGTGGAAATTGCAGTGAGCCAAGATCATGCCACGGCACTCCATCCCCCCCAAAAAAAGAATGGACAGAGCTGATTGAATTAGCAGAAAAAAATGTTTAAAATTATTATAATGGAATGTAAATGCTCAAAAATTTAATGAGACATGAAAGATATGAAAAAGGCAAAAGCCAAAGTCTAAGAATTGGTAAGTACAACATCTGAGGAGAAATGTACACCAGATTAATGAAAGTTTAGATATTGAAATTAAAAATAATTAGTGAACCTACAGAGTTAGCAGAAACTACTCAAAAGAAACCACAGTGAGAAAAAAATGAAAAATAAGAATGGAAAGAGCATCAGTTCGCTGTGGGACAATGTCCTGCCCACGAATTGGATGACACTGGAATGATCAGAGGAGATGACTGAGACCAGAGCAGAAAATATTCAAGTAAATCGTTTTAATATTAGGATCAAGTAATTATCCATCTGAAAAATTTGATGAAAGCTACATACCCTCAGATCCAAGAAGCTCAATAAAATCCAAACACAAGAAACATAGAAAAAAGACACCAAGGCAGATCATAATCCCACTTCTCCAAACCAGTTAAAAAGAGAATGCCTTAACAGTAGCCAAGGAGTATATTAAAAGGAAGGAAGATGAGGGTGACAGATTTCTCATCAGACACACTGCAAATGTTGACACCCACAAGATGGTGGTGTGAAAGGAAATTAAATCTTGGGACCCCAAACTCATTTAGCCAAAGGGAAAAGTCAAGTTGGAAACTGGTCCTGCACACCCGCCTCTCACTTTGGGTTCCTAAATAAGATGGCTACAAGATGAAAAGCAACACGCCTTCCCCATATTTTGCCCACAAGGAAATTCCCAGCGAGCTGCAAGATCTTTTAAGGTGTTACTCTTAAAATTTCACCATGGCAATGTAAATTGATAGCTTATCTTTACAGGAGCAGTCACCCCTTCTCCTCCCTCCACCCACCAGACACAAATGAATACCTGATGGTTCCCCTGCCCCATTCGTCTATGTTGTCTTATGTAAAATGCATTTTCCTGCATTTTTCCTTTGCCCCATTTGTCTATGTAATCTTATGTTAAAAAAAAAAAAAGAATGCAGATTCACTGAGCCAGACAAAGGCATGAATGACTGTTCTTCCCCACCTGCCTCTTAGATGAAAATTGTGTACTTCTCATATCCCACCCTTTTCCTTTTACATTTGGAGCCCTATGTTCAGAGAAAGTCTTAGACCTCTCTCCCAGGCACACATCCTTAACTTTGGCAAATAAACTTCCTAAAAGGATTGAGACTTGCCTCATCACTTTTCTCGATTGACAGTTGAGTGAAGACCTCTGAAAAGTCACCTCTCAATAAAAGCAGTTCTTAGGAACTGGCATGATGCATCAAAATAAACTTTTTCAGGACTGTGAAAATTAACCAAAGGCTTACAGGAATCCAGGAAGTATTTATTCAAAAAAATGGATGAGTCTCAGTAAGACCAATGAGCTTTATGAGATTTTAAATTGCCTTAGTCTAATGCCTCATCCCCAGACACAGCTGTAGTTTTGAAAGATAAAATTCTCAGTACTCCAGGGAGCAGATAAAGCTGGAGCTCTTTTGTACAGGCTCATTCCTAAAGAATTGATGTTATTTGAGCTATTTAGTCATTCCCTGAAAGGCTGACTTGAAAGGCTTCCCTTTATTTTTCTTGACTTGAAGTCCAGCTAGTGCTTCTCCCTTGGGGGCATTATTCAAACCCTACAGACAAGTGTTTTCACATCGAAGCTGCCTGAGGCAATGGATAACAGTTGGGATATACAATAGGCTAACTAAAAAGCTTAAAAAGAAAAGATGAAGAAAAAGAAGGTAGGAGCTTTGAAAATATTTGAGGTATTCCTGAGAATGTAGGAGGCTGAGCGCCTTTTGAAAGCTGTATGCATGCTTGGAAAGGCCTGAGATGGCCCTGTGCGCTCAACTTTGGCTGACCACGGCATTTGCACAAGTGGGAAGTGAAGGCTGAGGAAGAGTCGTGAAGGACCTGGGTAAGGACTGAACCCATGCCCCAACACACACAGAGATCCATCCCCTCAGAAAAGCCTGTAGACTGGTTCCAAGAACATAAGGAATTTCCCCCAATCTTTAGGTGACCATGAGGCAGCCAAGTAGAGGTTTTAATTGCCACACAAAATAAAGAATACACATTTTACAGAATTAGTTAAGAAAAGTTGCTAAACAAATACACAACTATTATAGGCAGCAACAACAAATCCTGACAAAACAAGAGGTAGAATCTGATTTCCACACTACTTTATTTTTACACAATATTATTTAAAATATTCAATTTTCTACCAAAAAAGAGACCTGCAAAAAAAAAAAAAAAGAATGTGTGGCCTGCAGAAAAAAGGTGTGTTAGTCCATTCTCACACTGCTATGAAGAACTACCTGGGACACGATAATTTATAAAGAAGAGAGGTTTAATTGGCCACAGTTCCACGGGCTGTACCGGAAGCACGGCTGGGAGGCCTCGGGAAACTTACTATCATGGCAGAAGGTGAAGAGGAAGCCGGCACGTCCTATGTGCCTGGAGCAGGAGGAAGAAAAGAGAAGGGGGAGATGCCACACACTTTTAAACAACCAAATCTCTGAGCACTCACTCACTATTACAAGAGCAGCACTGAGGAAAATACCCACCCCCAGGATCCAGTCACCTCCCATTAGGCCCCACCTCCAACATCAGGGATTACAATTCGGCATGAGATTTGGGCAGGGACACAAATCCAAACCATATCAAAAGGCAATTGATAGGAACTGTTCCTGGGGAAGCTAAGGCCGTAGCCTTATGAGACAGAGCTTTAAATCAGCTATTTAAAATGTATTCCAAGAGATTAAGAAAATAATTTCTAAAAAAGTATGAAAACAAAATATCATAAAATAGAGAAGGTCAATAAAGTGATAGAGATTTCAGAAAAATACAAATAAAAATTCTGGAATTGGAAAATACAATAATTAAAATAAGTATTTCACCAGGGTGACTCAATAGCAGATTTGAATAGGAAAAAAAATCTTCAATTTTGAAGATATGTTAATTGAGATTATCCAGCCTAAAGATCAGATCTAAAAAAGAATGAAGAAAAATAAGTAGCATCTCAGAGACTTCTGGGACACCATGAAATTGATACAGTTTGGATCTGTGTCACCACCCAAATCTCATGTTCAATTGTAATCCCCAGTGTTGGAGATGGGGCCTGGTGGAAGGTGATTGGATCATGGGGATGGTTTCTAATGGTTTAGCACCATCCCCCTAGTGCTGTTCTTGTGATAGAGTTCTTATGAGATCTGGTTGTTCAAAAGCATGTAGCACCTTCGCCTTCTTGTTCTTCCTCCTGCTCCAGCATGTAAGACGTGCTTGCTTCTCCTTGCTTTCCCCCATGATTGAAAGTGTCCTGAGATCTCCCCAGAAACCATCATGCTTCTGTACAGACTGTGACACTGTGAGCCAATCAAACCTCAAAAATAAATTACCCAGTCCAGGCCGGGCACTGTGGCTCATGCCTGTAATCCCAGCATTTTGGGAGGCTGAGGCGGGCAGATCACAAGGTCAGTTTGAGACCAGCCTGGCCAATATGGTGAAACCCAGTCTCTACTAAAAATACAAAAAAAAAAAAAAAAAAAAAATTAGCCAGGTGTGGTGGCGGGCACCTGTAGTACCAGCTACTCAGGAGGCTGAGGCAGGAGAATCACTTGAACCCAGGAGGCAGAGGTTGTAGTGTGCCGAGATCGGCCCACTGCACTCCAGCCTGGGAGACAGAGCAAGACTCTGTCTCAAAAAATAAAAAAAATAAAAAAATAAATAAATAAATAAATTACCCAGTTTCAGCTGTTTCTTTATAGCAATGCAAGAATGGACTAAAACACAAACATATCAACATATGCATACTGAGAGTTCCAGAAGGAGAAGAGAGAAAGAAGAAAAAAATTGAAGTTTAAATGGCTGAAAACCCCTCAAATTTGATGAAAAACATTAATCTACACTGAGGAAAAATAAAATAAAATCCTTAGCTCCCCATACAACTGAACAGACTCTCTTTTGGCCAAGGGGGGCCTAGAGAAATCTTGATAACTGAATTCCCAGCCATGATGGGATGGATGATTGGACATACCTCATTATCCTCCCTCCCTTGCTAACTGCCATTAGGTGTTTCTCCCTAAGGGTTAAACAGAAACCAACCCTTTGGAAAGACTCACCCTACCCAGATATCAACCAGCCACTTGATGCTGCCTCTCCCTTTTGCAGTGTCTGCAAGACAACTGACCAGTATTCCTTTCTAAGAGACCACCAATCATAGAGTGGTTCCAGCCACTCTACAGGGGATGGATACACAAGGAGGGTTTTTGTGTTCTCTGCTTCCCTTTTTGACATCAGAGGACCAAAAACTTCACTCTCGGAGCCTGCTAACACCCCTATTTAATGTGGGTATCCTGGAGAGGCATAAAACTCAATTGAGCATGTGCATGTTTCTCCTTCTGTAAACATTTTGCCTCTTCCTACAGCTTGTTAAATATGTCTATTTAGCCACCCTGTTCAGGATAAATCCCTGTTTTATTCACCCCACCCTTGAAGTGTCTGTTTCCAGCTTCTCTCCAAAGGCCACTTTTTGCAGCCTCTCAAAAAGGTCAACCTTCAGGCTGCAACACTTCATGAAAAATAAAAGTCTCCTCTCCAAATTTATGAACTTCATCATTCTTCAGTTGACAACACATTCATGAAACTAAACAAACTCCATCAAAAAGAAGAAAGGGCCCAAATCTATAATCTAACATTCTAGCTTGAGGAATTAGAAAATACAGTCAACTAAAATCAAGCACCACTAAGGGAATAATAAAGAATAGAGCAGACAAAAACTACAAAAACTGACTCTAGAAGAAATAGATAATCTGAATAGACATATAATAAGTAAAAGGACTGCTTTAGTCATCAAAAAAACTTCCCTCAAAGAAAAGTTCAGAACCAAATGACTCTAGTGATGACATCTAACAAATATTTTAGAATAACATCAATTCTTATAGCTCTTTCAAAAAAATAGAAGAGGTCTTAATCTTGAACAGACCAATAAAAAAGAGTGAGAGTAAATCAGCAATTTTAAAACTGCTGGCCAGGCACGGTGGTTTACGCCTGTAATCCCAGCACTTTTGGAGGCCAAGGCGGGTGGATCGCAAGGTCAGGAGTTAGAGACCAGCCTGGCCAACATGGTGAAACCCCATCTCTAACAAAAATACAAAAATTAGCTGGGTGTGGTGGTGGGTACGTGTAATCCCAGCTACTCAGGAGGCTGAGGCAGGAGAATTGCTTAAACTCAGGAGACAGAGGTTGCAGTGAGCTGAGACGGTGCCACTGCACTCCAGCCTGGGTGACAGAGTGAGACTCCCTGTCTCAAAATAAATAAATAAATAAATATTGCCAACAAAAAAGCCCAAGGCCAGCTGGATTCACAGCTGAATTCTATCAGACGTTCAAAGAAGAATTGGCATTCCACTTACTGAAACTATTCCAAAAAATTGAGAAAGAGCAAATCCTCCCTAACTCATTCTATGAAGCCAGTATCACCCTGATACCAAAGACAAGAAAGAACATAACAAAACATGAAAACTACACAGCAATATCCCTGAAGAACACAGATGCAAAAATTCTCAACAAAATACCAGTGTATCAAATCCAATAGCACATCAAAAAATAATTCACCATGATCACATGGGTGTCATCCAAGGGATGGTGATGGTTCAACATATGCAAATCAATAAACGTGACCGATCACATAAACAGAATTAAAAACAAAAATCATATGATTATCTCAATACATGCAGAAAAATCATTTGATGAAATCCAGTATCCCTTTATAATAAAAATCCTCAACAAAGCTTTTTTAGGCATAGAAAGGACATACCTCAAAATAATAAAAGCCGTGTATGACAAACCCACAGCCAACATCGTATTTATTGAGGAAAAGTTGAAAGCATTTCTCCTAAGAACTGGAATAAGTCAAAGATGCCCACTTTCACCATTTCTATTCAACATAGCACTGGAAGTCCTAGCCAGCCCAATCAAGCAAGAGAAAAAAAGTCAGGGCATTCAGATTGGAAAAGAGGAACTCGAACTATCTCTGTTTACTGATGATATGATATTACACCTAGAAAACTCTAAAGTCTCCTCCTGGCCGGGAGTGGTGGCTCATGCCTATAATCCCGGCACTTTTGAAGATTGCTGACTAGGGAGGTTCCAGCCCCTGGGCCTCCGGAAAAGTCTGTCAAAAGGATTGTTCTCCAATCCCAAAGGAGGGGAGAGACTCTTATCCTTGGACAACGTGGTCCTCAATGTTAAAGACTCTGATTTATGTAATTGGAAACACAACTTACACCCATGACACATTTTGGAGAAAACTACAAAAGCTCATAACAAGAAGTGCGAACTGTGGTGCTTTTCGTTAACCACGGTACACCCTGAATGCCTGAGGGTTGCTTTTGGAGGTCTCCTCATTACGGCAGTGCTGAAAGGCCAGAGTTCTCCCACTGGAGATTTGTGTGTATGTGTGGGGTGGGCGGGGGCAGGGGGAGGGCTTCGTAGGATGCTACATGATGTAGGTTGATCTGAGAAAACACGTTTTAAGATGCAAGTTGTTACTCTTGATTATCATAATTCAGAAGAGATGTAGCAGCAGGAAGCACATTTAGGGGATAATTCACAGTAAAAGAAGAAAATCTGTCCTTATTTTTTACCCTCGCAACTCCTGAGTCTACAGGGACTGCCATGATTTAGATTTAAATCCCTCCAGGGCATCTGCAGCCTGGCATGAGAAAAGATACTGGCATCCAGGGAAAAGTGAAATGCAACTTTTGCTCACCTCTCAGGCATTTTTCTGGGACCCTTAATGGTTAAAACCCAGGGGAAGCAGTGCGACTGAGTGCTTCCCAACCTGGGGATGCCACACCAAGTCCCGGAGAGCAGAGGTCGCGTCCAGGAATGGGCAGCCTTTGAGGGGAGACCACTGCCAGGCCAATGGTCAATAGCCTCATCCGGGAACTGTCGCTCTGTGGGAGAGATGTGTCATGGAGCATTTCCGGGGAATGATGAAGGAAGGCGGGACTGTTCCCTCCTGGATGGTCACAGCAGGGCCTGCAGGGAGCCCAACCACTGCCCACGGTAAAATGGCTCATTTGCAAAACGACGGAGCAAGTGGCGAAGACCAGGGAGCACCTCCTTTCAGGGTCCCTGCAGTCTCTGTGTTCCTCACCCAGCTTTGTGCTCCATTTTCAGAAAGGTATTGAAAATAGGATGCTAAGATCATTATACAATGTACACACGCGTTGAAACCTCCCACCATAAATATGTACAATTATTATATGTCAATTATAAGTTTTAAAAAGTGGTATGCTGAAGCAATCTTGAACTTGACTAGACAACCAAATTGCCCAAGCATTCAGTGCAAAACCAGGATTGAACCTGTGCTGCGTTGCTCACACGTTTGGTCTTAGAAAAATGGAAATGCTTTTTTTTTGAACTTTTGAAAGCAATTTAAGCCTAGCAGCCATGGGTGAATAAAAAAGCTGAGGTCAGTGTCAAATAAAACCAATGCAGTGGCACTTGCAGTGTTTATATGACTCAGCGTTGATGGCTTTTTTTTGGATATGTTTTTACAATTTCATCTCTCTTAATATTAACCAAAATATCTCTCATGTTCATTTGGTTTCTGAAAACCTTTGAGATTTTATATGTTTACACTTAAAAAATTTAATATTGTTTGATATTTAGTTTGAATAAACTATCCAACATGAAGGAGTACTTGATCAAACAAAATACTTTAATATAAAACATTTTTACACATAATTTCCTCACTCTTTTCTAACACTAGATACATGAATTTCCAATATTAAAAGTATTTTTTATTTTGGATTGGAATCTACTTAAGACCATGTGGTTTCTAAGATGAAAATCAACAGAGATCTTTTTGTCATGGCTTTTACTGGGGAACGGCCATTAAGAAAAAAGGCTGAAATGACTTCTGAGGTGCCATATCAACCTAATGAAGCAATTTCGATGGGCCAAATGTAAATACATCTGGACACATGAGTTTCATTTTCTGTATGATATATAGGGGCTCACTATGAGAAGAAAATGTTTTGCCAGGGTTTGAGCACCAAATGTTTGAAGAAATATTTTGAAATATTTAATAAAATATGATTGGATCTAGGGAACCTAGCTGAAATATCAATATGTCTCTGGAAGTACTTATTTATATAATTAGAAGCTAATAGTTATCTTAAGAAAGTATGGGAAATTTTTAAGAAAGCATGGAGAGTAAGCATCTATAAGAAAATGTTTGAAATAATTTAGAACCTAATATGTAAGAGAATTAAAAAATGTGTCAACACTATGTAGAGGCTAGTAATTGGTTTGTTAGGCTGTTTTCTATGTTGCTATAAGGGGATATCCAAGAGTAGGTAACTTATAAAGAAAAGAGGTTTAACTGGCTCACCCTTCTGTAGGATGTACAGGAAGCATGGCAGTGCCTGCTTCTGGGGAGGCCTCAGAACTTGACAACCGCAGTGGAAGGTGATGGGGAGCTGATGTGTGGCCTGGCGAGAATGGAGGCAAGAGGGCAGGTGGTGGGGGAGGTCCACACTCCTTTATATGACGAGTTATTGTATGAACTCAGAATAAGAACTCACTTATCACCAAGGAGCTGGTGCCAAGCCATACACAAGGAGCCCGTCCCCATGATCCGGTCACCTCACACCAGGTCCCACTTCCAACAGTGGGGATCACATTTCAACATGAGATTTGGAGGGGATACACATCCAAACCATATTATTCTGCCCTTGGCTCCCCAGATCTCATTTCCTTCTTACATTTCAAAATACAGTCATGTCTTTGCAATAGTCCCACAAAGTCTTAACTCCTTCCAGAATTAAGTCAAAATTTCCAAGTCTCAAGTCAAAATTTCCAAGTCTCAAGTCAAAAGCCTCATCTGGAGATGAGTTCCTTCCACCTATGTGCCTGTGAGATCAAAAACGAGTTATTTATTTCCAAGATACAATGGTGGTACAGGCAGGAATATCCCCTTTCCAAAAAGAGAAATCAGCCAAAAGAAAGGGGCAGTGGGTTCCACATGTGTCTGAAACCCAGCAGGGAAGTCATTTAATCTTAAAGCTCCAAAATAATCTCTTTGGCTCCATGTTCCAAATCCAGGGCACACTGGTGCAAGGGGTGAATTCCAAAGAACTTGGGCAGTTCCATCCCTGTGGCTGTGTGGGATGCAGCCCACGAGACTGCTCTGATGGCTTGGAGTCTAGTGCCTGGAACTTTTCTAGGCTCAGCATGCAAGCTGCCACTGGCAGGGTCTAGAGGATGGGGGCCTCCTGCCCACAGCTCCATTAAGCAGTGCCCTGGTAGAGACTCTGCATGGAGGTACCAACCCCACATTTCCTCTTAGCACTGCCCTAGTAGAAGTTCTCTGGGTGGACTCCACCCCTATGGCAGGCTTCTGCCCAGGCACCGAGGCTTTCCTATACATCCATTTCCTATACATACATACATTTCCCGTACATACATACATCTGAAGCCTCGGTAGAATCCTCCAAGCCTCCTTCACTCTTGCATTCAGTGTACCAACAGGCCCAAGGTCACAAGGAATCTGCCAAGGCTTATAGTCTGCACCCTCTGGAGGAGTGGCCTGAACTGTACCTGAGCCCCTTTGAGCCAAGACTTGAGCTGAAGTGGCCAGGATGTGGGGAGCAGTGTCCTGAGGCTGCACAGTGCAATTGCATCCAGGGTCTGGCCCCTGGAGGCATTCTTTTCTCCTAGGCATCTGGGCCTGTGATGAGAGGGCTTGCCTAGAAGATTTCTGAAATGCCTTCAAGGCCTTTTTCTCTTTGTCTTGGATATTAGTGCTTGGCTCCCTTTTAGTCAGGATAATCTCTCTAGCAAGAGGTTGCTCCACAGCCTGCTTGAATTAGTTCTCTATCACAGGGCCAGGATGCAAATTTTCCAAACCTTTATGCTGTTTCCCTTTTAAATATAAGTTCTAAGTTTAAGTCATCTCGCTGTCCCTACATCTGGTCCTAGGTTGTTAAAAGCAGCCAAGCCACCTCTTGACCACTTTGCTGCTTAAAATTTATTCCACCAGATACCTACCCTAAGTCATCACTTTCAAGTACAATACAATCTGTGTGGATATACTTTTGCAGAGTTAGAACTAACCCCAGATAAGGAAACACTCTCCTATCAAGTATCTTGTTACTTGGAGCATGGTAGGGGGCCAGCATCACCAGCAGCTCCTACAAGCTTGTTCAAATACAGAAACTGAATTCATACACACATTAAGTTTTAGAAACACTGGTGCTATGGTCTGAATGTGTCCCTCAAAGCTCATGTGTTGGAAACTTGATCCCCAATGTGGAGGTACTGGGGAGGGGCCTTAAAGAGATGTTTTTTGCCCTCATGAGTGGATTAATGCCATTATCACAGGAATGAGTTTCTTAAAAAAAGATGAGTTCAGCCACCTCTTGCTCTCTCAATCTTTCTCACCCTCTCATTGCCCTTCTTCCACGTGATGCTTTCCACCATGTGATGAAACAGCAAGAAGGACCTTGCCAGATGTCAGCTCCTCAGTCTTGGACTTCCCAACATCCAAAACCATGAGCCAATAAATTTCTGTTCATAATAAGCTACTTCACCTGTGGAATTTTATTATAGCAGCAGAGAAAAGACTAAGACAACTGGTCCAGAAGGTGGTTCTTCACAATGCTACCTTATGAAACCATTTCAAATATGTTGAAGCTAGTGACATCATATGAAGATCAAGATGACAGAATATCTCAGTGTGTCCTTTATTGTGAAATACACTTAGCTCTACACCTACAAGAAAAAGGCAAAATTGAAATTTAACATTTAGAGAAAGCAATTAAGAAAATTGTAATAAAACTTTTCTTCTAATCTGGTTCTTGATATTTTGTTTCTCCATGTACAAAATCATAATGTTTGGCCACCTACTTTTAAATTTATGTCTGGTGTTAAAACAAATGTAAAAACAAATATGAAATGAAGCATAAAAATATTTTCTTAAAGAGTTAAAAGGATTAACCATATATAAGCTAGATAATATATTATTATAAATGAAATCTAAAATACATTTTATATATAATATATTCATATAAACCCTGAAGATATGGATAATAAGTGTATCCATCTATATTTTTAAAGCACTAATGTTTAGCTTCACTGATTATAATACTAGCTTGTACATCTTCATTTCAAATTTGGGATGAACATCAAAAAATATTTGGCTCAGATAGCATTTCAAATAGTATATGTTCATTTAAGTCTGCTCTGAATTTCTTAGGCCTGAAAATGTGGAAAATTAGAAATCTTGAGGTTAGTTGATAAAGTTTCCAGTAGTCTCTGTTTCTAGTTAAGATATAAAGAGCAAGAGGTGAGACACATGGCAGGCTCATGCTTCCAGCTTACTCATGGAAGAGGTCGAGCAGCACTGAAACAAATGGGAATCTAATCTAATCTAATCTGATGCACTTACAATGTTAAAAGGCAGCTTCAGCCAGGCCAGTAAATTTTACTTTGCTAATGGCAGACACAAGACTCACTACAGGGACTATAGTGTTTCCAAGAAGAGAGTGTGATTTACTCCAGGACTCCGTTTTATTTGTGTCCTAGATAGATCATCAGGATTTCTGCTAACTACAATCAAGATTTCTGCCTGAGAACAGCCCCTGGGACTAAAGTACTTTTCTCAGAAATCCTAGGAAATCCATGGACATGCTTTTTGCTTGATCCTGCACTTGACCTGAGCTGATTTTCTCTGGGATCAGAGCCTGCCCAGTGGCCCATGAATGTCCTGAAGATAGAACTCTGCCCATGAATGTGCTCCCTTCTGCGTGGCAAAAAGCAAACCCGTCAGACTTTTTCAGGAAGTTGGAAGGAGAGAACATATGGAAAGCATTGGTAATGAGCAGAAGCTATTAGCTGATAGAAGCACGACATAATCAAATGTAAAGTTGACATGAAAGTCAGTTGGTCACAGCAGAAAGAGCAGAAATGAACAAAAAACCACACGGATCTCCAAAATATCACAGTATTAGATTAAGAGACAAAGAAGTCTGTTTCCAAGGTGATGCCTGCTGGAGCCACTATAGCTATAGGTGTAATACAAGGACCATTCTTCTCATAACTTTAACAATATTATTATCATTAAAACATTTTTTTGAGACAAGGTCCCGCTCTGTCACTCAAGCCGAAGCACAGTGGTGTGATCATGGCTCCCTGCATCCTCCAGCTCCTGGGCTCAAGGGATCCTCCTGCCTCAGCCTCCCAAGTAGCTGGGACTACAGGTGTGTGCCACCATGCTTAGCCAATTAAAAAAATTTTTTTTGTAGAGATGTGGTCTCACTATATGGGATGTGACCCAGGGAGACACAGATAAAGGGGTGGGGGAAGTGAGACAGGGAAGAGAGACACACCAGAAATTCATGCTGCATTGGGACTTACTCAGTAAGAGTCGCATCCCATCACCTGTTTGCAGCAGTGCTCTGACCTACAGTGCTGTCTAGGAGTCTTATCAGATGAGTTAGCTCTAGCTGGGTTCTCATTTAAACAGAAGCATTCACATGAACTTTCTTAACAGTTGCATTGAGACCTAGATCTTATACATTCACCCTTTTCAGGTGTGCCATTTGGTGGTTTGAGTACATTAACAGAATTGTGTAAGCATCATCACAATCCATTTTAGAGCACTTTCATCACCACAAAAGACACTGTGTAATTTTTAGCTGTTCCTCCTGGCTTCGCCTCTCAGATCTCTCCAGCAGCAAGTGACCCCTGCAAATATGGTGTGAGGGCCCTGGCCAGAATTCCAGCAGAGTCCTGAGCAGAAGTGAGGTAGCAGACATCCTTGTTCCTGCTGGGCAGGTGCAGTGGGAAAATCATCCAGACTTTCCCCACTAAGTACGATGGTAGCTCTGGGTATTTGCTACACCCCTTTGATCAGGTTGATGAAACTTCCTTCTATTTATAGTATAAGTGTTTTCATGATCAAAGAGTGTTAGAGTTCTGTCAAATGCTTTTTCTCTCTCTATTGAAATAATTTTGTGTGTTTTGCCTTTTATTCTATTGATAGGATACATTACATTAATTAGTTTTCAGATGTTGACCTAATCTTGCACTCCTAGAGTAGATCCCACCTGGTCATGAGGCATACTTCCTTTTATACATTGCTGGATCTGGTTTGCTGCTATATTTTGCGGATTTTTCCATCCATATCTGTAAGAGATGTTGATCTGAATTTTTGAAAACAAAATGAAACTTTACTATCTTATGTTCTAAAGGCCAGATACCCTAAAATTAAAGTGTCAGCCATGCTGCATTCACTCTGAAACCCTGGAGGAGACATCATTTTGTTGCCTTTTCTAGTTTCTAGAGGCTGCCTGCACGTGTTTGCACCTGAGTAGTTTCCTCAGCCTGTTTTTTCCCCTGCAGAATGCTGGGAGTCTGAGAGCTCGTTTTTATTTCATCTTTTCTCTATCCTTTGCAGTCTAAGCCTGTCATTTTTCACAGGGATAACAACTCCAAAAAGCTTGTGGGTCACCTGTGAATATCACAGGGATTCCATCTGTTTTTCAGAGGCTTTTCTGTGTAACTTTCCTCATCTCTATTTTCAGTTTTTGCTGGGATGTGTGAGGAGGCCCATGAACCACGCCCCTCAGGCCTTCAAAAGAGGCCTCTGTGAGAGGAATACACTGACATTTGCATCCTTTAGAGGCATGAGCTGCAGGTCGTCCAGCAGAGCCCTGGCTTTCTCTTTTTAGGACACTTTCCTGATAATACATCTCCACATTTAAGAGTCTTTCGCACTTTGGACAGGCTGCAAGTTTCCCAGATTATGAAATCCTGTTTTTTGTTTTTTTGTTTTTTTCCTATTCTGCCTGCTTTATTGTAGCTGTGCTGGAATTGATTGGAGGTGAGGTTCAGAGTGTGACCCACAAGGAGGTGCACTACACTCCAAAAGAACTGCTTGAGTTTTCTAATTTACATAAGCAGAAATCTGGAGAACAGTCATAGCAATGGATATTAAGGGTGTGAGATAAGGGAGGAAGGAACATAGAGTTGGATCGGTGGAATTTATTGATATCGGCCCACTAAGCAGGGATTTTGCATCTAATGTTGCAGCTTGGGGAATTTGAAAAAGGTTCTAATAGTTTATTTGCTTGGTTAGCTGAAATATGGATCAAAAGATGGCCCACTGTGAGTGAGATGGAAATGCCTGATCTCCCTTGGTTTAATGTAGAGGAAGGGATTCAAAGGCTTAGGGAGATTGGGATGCAAGAGTAGATTAGTCACTTTAGAATGACTCATCTCAGCTGAGAGGGTCCAGAAGACATACCCTTCACCAATACCTTGTGAAGCAGATTTGTGAGGGGCACACCTGCATCCTTGAGCTCTATGATTGCTCTTCTCTGTATGCAAGATCTTACAATGGGCACCTGAAGGGGTGGCCTGCCCCTCCACACCTGTGGGTGCTTCTCGTTAGGTGGGACGAAAGACTTGAGAAAAGGAATAAGACACAGAGACAAAGTGTAGAGAAAGAAAAGCGGGGCCCAGGGGACCGGTGCTGTGCTTACAGAGGACCCGCACCGGCACCGGCCTCTGAGTTCCCTTAGTATTTATTCATAATTATCTTTACCATCAAAAAGATAAGGGAGTGACTGGGCAATAGGCCTTGCAACATCAATAAGTTCAAAAGAAAATGCTGTGCCTTTGAGATGCATATGCGAACATCTCCATAAACCTTCTGGCAGTATTGCTCCATCCATCGCCCAGGGACGGGCAGGAGACGAATGTTCTTCTTTTTCTCTAGATTTAAGAGAATGGTGATGACCTTTAACCATAAGCAGCCTTTAGGCACTTGTTTAACAAAGCACATCTGCACCGCCCAAAGTCCTTTTAACCTTAAGTCACCACAGCACATGTCTCTTGCAAGGACAAGGTTGGGGGTAGGGTCACAGATTAACAGCATCTCAAATACAGAACTAAATGGAGTCTCTTATGTCTACTTCCTTCTATATAGACACAGTAACAGGCTGATCTCTCCTTCTTTTCCCCACAGGCACCTCAGTCACTCAATTAGAAAACTTAAACACAACGGGAATCATTGGATCCTGAGGTGGCAGGGGCTGAGTAGTGGCACTCAACTGCTGAGGATGTTACATCCTTGAAGAGCACCTGCATCCTTGAAGATCTGTGATTGCTCTTCTCTGTAGGCCAGATCTTGCAGTGAGAACCATAGTCACTCAGTTAAAAAACTTAAGCACAATGGGAATAATTGGATCCCAAGGTGGCAGGGGCCAAGTGGTGGCACTCAATCATCAAAGGCAAGGAGGGCATAGCTACTGTAATGGACAGCAGAGACAAAGCAGCAATCAGAATAGTCTGACTCATGTAGAGCTCTGGCACTGGCTTTTAATCACAGTGTTCCTAGAAGTGAAAGTGATAGGAAGCCTACTGCATTCTTACTTAGTTTGTATACGCAGAAAACTTTCAGGTCGAGTGGACAAAAGACTAATTTAAATTATAAAAATAGAGAATCACTACTGGGGGAACCAGCCCCCAATATTTCTATGTAGGTTCTTTTCTATTTTCCTAAGTGTCAGCCGGTCTGAGAAATAAAGGGAAAGAGTACAAAAGAGAGAAATTTTAAAGCTGGGTGTTCAGGGGAGACCTCACATGTCAGCAGGTTCCGTGATGCCCCATGAGCTGTAAAACCAGCAAGTTTTTATTAGCAATTTTCAAAGGGGAGGGAGTGTATGAATATGGTGTGGGTCACAGAGATCATATGCTTCAAGGGCAACAAAAGATCACAAGGCAAATTGGCAGGGCAAGTTCACAAGGCCAGGGTGAAACTAGAATTACTAATGAGGTAACCGTTCCCGCTGTGCATGCATTGCCATTGATAAACATCAGGAAACAGGGTTTGAGAGCAGACAACCAGTCTGACTAAAATTTACTAGGCAGGAATTTCCTCATCCTAGCAAGCCTGGGGGCACTGCAGGAGGCCAGGGCGTGTTTCATCCCTATCTACAACTGCATAAGGCAGACACTCCGAGAGCGGCCATTTTAGAGGCTCCACCTGGGAATGCATTCTTTTCCCAGGGCTCTTAATTATTAATATTCCTTACTGGGGAAAGAATTCAGCAATATTTCTCTTACCCGTTTTCGGCAATAAGAGAAATATGGCTCTGTCCTGCCTGGCTCCCAGGCAATCAAACCTAATGGTTATCTCCCTTGTTCCCTGAACATCGCTGTTAACCTGTTCTTTTTTCAAGGTGCCCAGATTTCATATTGTTCAAATGTAAAGGTGTTTCCAAAGGAGAGTAACATTTGAGTAAGTGGACTGGGAGAGGCAGACCCACCTGCAATGTGGGTGGGCACCATCTAATCAAGTGCCAGCACAGCTAGAATAAAGCAGGCAGAAGAAGGTGGAAGGACTTGACTTGCTGAGTCTTCTGGTCTCCATCTTTCTCCTGTGCTGGATGCTTCCTGCCCTCGAACATCAGACTCCAAGTTCCTCAGCTTTTGGACTCTTGAACTCACACCAGTGACTTGCCAAGGGCTTTTGGGCCTTCGGCCACAGACTGAAGGCTGCACTGTCGGCTTCCCTACTTCTGAGGTTTTGGGATTCGGATTGATCAACCACTGGCTTCCTTGCTCCTCAACTTGCAGACGGCCTATTGTGGGACTTTACCTTTTGATTGTGTGAGTCAATTCTCCTGAATAAATATGTACATATATTGTATTAGTTCTGTCCCTCTAGAGAACCCTGACTAAGACATCTATCAACAATTGATCTTTCTTCTTACATTTTGCTGTAAGTAGCAAGAAGAATCCAGGTTGCCCCTTCCATACTCAGAAATTTCCTCAGGCAAATACCCAAGTTTGTCACTTACAAGCCTGCTTTTACCACAGAGCAGTAGGACTCTGTTAAGTTTAGCTTCTGGCCACTACATTAGAAGATTTTTCTTTTTTCCAGTTCCAATAACACTTTTCCTTATTTCCTTCTAAGCCCTCATCAGCAGTTCATTTCTTGTCCATATTTCTACCCCATCTGCTTATGAAATTGTGGTTAGTTTCTAGAACAATGCAGATTTCCTTCATCATCTCCTCACTTCTTCTGAGCCCTCAGCAGCACAATTTTCCACCTCTGTATTTCCGCCTACAATCGGCTGATGGTGATTTAGTCGTCCTCTGAGATAATACATGTCTTCTCTATTATGCCTCTTCCTTCCTTCTGACCCACCACCAGCAGAGTCTTTAACATCTGCTTTTCCACTCACAGCCCGTGCAGGCAACCTAGACTTTTCCAATAAAGCTCCATAATTTGTTTTCTTCCTCTATCACTTCCCACTTACAAAGTCTTTTCAATATTTTTCTTGTTTCTTACAGTAGTGACTCCTTTTGTGGCATCAAGATCTGTGTTATTTTTCGATTGTTGCTATAACAGATTACTACAAACTCAGTGGATTAAGACAATATGAAGTTATTATCATACAGCTATTGAGGTCCAAAGTCCTAAAACGAAGCTCTTCGCACCTCATGGCACCAACCTCCATCTTCAAAGTTGGTGGCGTCTTCCAGTCTCTCTCTCTTTCCAACTTCAGCTCTCTTGACTACCATTTAAAAGTGCTCTTGTGACTACACTGGGCCCATCTGGATAATTCAAGATACTCTCATCTCAACATTTTTAAAAAAATTTCATCTCCCAAATCCCCTTTGCTAGATAAGGTAAAATCTTTATAGGTTCCAGAAATTAAGGCATAGACATATTCAACAGATTATTATTTTTTTCTACCACAGGTGCATATATTTACAGTGGTTATATCTTACTAATGGATTGACATGTTTATCATTATGAAATATCCCTATTATCTCTAGTAACTTTTTTTTGTTTTAAGGTACTTTTATTTTTGTCTGATGTTAGTATAACACTCCAGCTTTCTTATCATTGCTTTATGAATGATAAACATGATTTCTATCCTTTACATTCAAGCTAGTCATATCTTGAAGTCAAAATGTGTCTTATGGAGACAGCATATAGTCAGATTTTGTTTGCTTTATTCAGTTTGAAAATCTCTGCCTTTTGACTAGATTGTTTAGTTCATTTACATTTAATGTTATTATTGATATAGTTAGATTGCTATCTGCCATTTTCCATATGTCTCACAGATTTTTCTCCTCTAGCCCTCCTTTTTCATTTTTGTTTATATTCAGTGAAATTTTTCTAATGTTTCAATTCCTTTCATGATTTTTGCTATGTTACTTGACTATTTTCTTAGTGGTTGTTCTAGGGCTTGCTATATACATCACAATCTACTTCAGGTGTGTACTAACTGAATACTAGTGAGATAAATCAATATTCCTCCTATACAGCTCTATTTCCTTGCTTCCCTGCTTGTGCTATTGTTATACATGTTATATTTTTATACACTACAAGCCCAAGAATGCATTGTTATATTATTGCTTCATGTGATGCTATGTTACTTACAGAGGCTGAGGAAAGAAAAGAGCAAGGATATATTTGCAGAGTTTGTTACGTTAACCTTGTTGTTTGACTTTTTTTTTTCACTCTTCATTTATTCCTGTGGATACAAGTTAGCTTGTGTAATTTTTTCTTTGCTTCTGACCTACAGCTTTGGAATGTGTCATCTGGCAGCTTTCTGGCCTCCACTGTTTCTCATGAGAAGTCAGCTGTTAATCATATTTGGGATTCTTTGTACATAATGAGTCATTTTTCTCTTTCTATTTTCAAGGTTTTATTTGGCCTTCAACTTTTTTACTGTGATATGTCTGGTTGTAGGTCTCCTTGCATTGCATTTATACTACTTGGAGTTGGTTGAGCTTCTTGGATGTTTAGATTAGTGCTTTTTTATTGAATTTGGCATGGTGTCCACCCTTTGTTATTCACATTTTTGTATTTTTCCTTTCCTCTCTCTTTCTTCTCCCTCTTTATGTTGGATTTCCTCATCCAGGGAGATATTGTAGATGTCGACACTGAGCTGGGGAAGAGAAAGCCCGGTCTTTTTGGCCACACCCATCCAGAGTGGAGCTTCTGGTATGTGTGTTGTGTGTGTGTGTTGTGTGTGTGTGTTGTGTGTGTGTGTCTGATATACTCAAAATGCTAAAAGAAAAACCTGTTAAACAAAAATCTTATATCCAACAAAATGGTCTTTCAAAACTGTACATAAAATAAACACAATCATAGATAAACAAAAACTGAGAGAACTGTTAGTAGACCAGCCTGATAGGAATGTTGTTTCATGTGAATGACAGCAACTCCTGACAGTAATTCACACAGGCCAGGGGTTGCTGAGAGGGGTGAGCCGCGGCTCCAGTGCCAGGGATGCTCACTGTCATGGTTCACTCTGAGACCTGGCAGATTTCCTTGAGTGACTGTTTCTTCCCTTGCTGTATGTCCTCAGGGTAATTTCCAGGCACTTTAAACATTGTTAAAAATGGTTTCCACAAGTCACAGTTGTTCTGCTGGGAAGCACACCCACAGAGCTTCTCATGCTGCCCTTCCAGAGGAGACTCCTCATCTTCATTCATTCTCACACACACCCACCAGACACTTGCTGTGCATCTTGTGTGTGCCTGTTCCCGTGCCCAACACGGGGACTTGTGCCTTTCAATCATTCCTGAATGTGCTCACAGACATGCAGGTCAGGTCCTTATGCTCCCTTCTGTCTTGAATCCTTTGAGCAACCTAAGCAATCTTTCTGCTTAGAGTCTTGACCTACTAAAATCCACCCTTTGCATTGCTACCAAAACAAATAAATAAGTCTGATCTGCTTTAAACTACAAAATTTCTAACTGCTCTCAAGAGTAAATCTAACTCCATTCAATGCTAGTTAATGTCTGCCTGTTTCTCACTCTCTGTATTTTTGTTTGTACTTGAGTCATCTTCTCTAGCTATAGCGTGGGCTCTCTCACTTCAGCGTCCTTATGTGAGGTTTCTCTGCCTACAGTCACCTTCTCACATCTCAGCCTAAAAAATTCTTTTTTCATATTTGAGAAGTAGCACAGGGTCACCTCTATAGGAAGGTGAAGGCTATTTATGTTTTATGTGTCATACACATAATTCAGAACACTTCTCAACCTCACTGCTTTATGATACTTGTTTTTTTATCTGTCTTCTGCACTGGAAGGTGAGCTGCTTGAATCCAGAGATCCTATCTTTTACCTCTGAACCTTTCATTATAGTGCCTGACACATAGGAGATGATTAATAAACAAGATTAATATATTTAAAAATAATTGGCTGGGATGTGGCCCCTAGTTTAATGAAGCTTACATTTTATCAGAGTTGTAGTATACAAGCCATTTTAATTAGTGCAATGGATATTTTGACAATTACATAAACAAAATCACATAAAAACACAGGAAAAGAGTGAGGCCAGGGGACAATGGGCTGGGATTTCAGCAGATGAGCTGCAGAAGGTGGCAGAGTCTTTGGGAAAAGGAGCTCAATGCAGACAGAGGCAAGAGGCAGCCGCTTCATGGGCTGTTTGGAAACAGTGAGTAGTCTAAGACGTGTGGCATTCACCCAAGCGCTGGTCAGAAATGGAGCCAGGAAAGCGATTTCAGGCCAGATCATGAAGAACATCTGAATGTGCCATATGAAGGAACTGGGGACTTGTTTCTTTATTGTGTAAGTGTGAATATTTGTGGGATGGAAAGTGCTGAGATCCTGTCTCTGTTAGGATGATGCTCCTGTTTGCAGACTGGAGGCGAGAACACCAACTCACCAAGCTGTAATGCTGACTGTGAAGATGGTAACATGCAATTCATGTTTTACTTAACACTGAGCACACAGCTGCTGCTGCTGAAAGACTTTAAACTGGATCCACAAAGTTTGCATTTTTCTAATGGCAATATCACAGTTGTGTTGCGTTTAGAGTGACATGATGGAAGTGTCCCAACCGATTCGTTTTTGTCTACATACATAATTACAAACTTGACTCATCGATAGTATTCGCAAAAAACAGTGAGTTCGGTAAACATGAAAACATCTTCAATATAATGGCATCTAAATTGAAATCTGCATCAACAAAATATCACACTGTATTTAAAATTATTGTTTCTTTATCCTAAGAAGATAAAAATGCACTGTGAACTCAACATGAACTGAAATATTTTGAACTCTGAGTTTCAGTTCTAGAAATCTTTTTAGGGGCAGGTAAGTGATGATAATAGCTGTGACTGAGCCTTGAATAATTTCTGAAGTTGCTGAAATGATTAACTCAGGATCCAAGTTAACCGTGAAAGCTGCTCCCACTTGTTGCGAAGGCTGCTGTATCCAGTGTGACTACTGGAAGGCTCTGAGAAGCTGGGGGTTTAACAAATAGAAATTCAACTTAGGTAACAGAAACTGTGATTGTCCCACATGAAATGCTTGTGTCAAATAAAAGCAAAAACTAATGAAGCCCTTCCAGAACCCAGCTTAGATGGAGACACAGACATCGCCCGGGATAAAGCGAGGATGCCGCTGGCTCTTCTTCCACCCTCTCCTGACATCCCGTTTCCGTGGAGCAGCACTGACCCGCTCCAAGCAGTTGGTCGTTTGGGAGATTCCACCTCAGCACCCTGTTGGGCCTGTGAGGCCAGGACAGCATCCTTTTGCCAGGCACCTCAGCCCCACCTGGATGCCATTTCCCCAGGGCCCAACTCTGCTTCCCAGGTAGAATCTAATCCAACCACTGGAGAGCCTGGGATAATGTGTCCCTGCACAACTCTCGTGTGCCGCAGGTTCTCCAACCCTTTCAACCGGTATCTGGTGCTTTTCCAGGGTCCTGTAGACAAGAATGACAACATAATTATGCTAAGAGGCAGGAAGGAGTTTAAAGCTCAGGCCAAGTTTATTGAAGATATGCTGTCGGGGAAAAGCAGAGACCTGGTGGAGTTCCCACTGTATTCATGTGCTGGATGACTGGGAAGCACACAGCCTCACATACACGCACACGTGATGTGTTCATTCAGGCCGTGAGGGCTTTGTCCTCCTCACCTAAGCTCAACTCGAGAGCTAGGAGAAAAATAACACCAGGCAGCAGAGATGGGGCATCCAGACCAGCGAGGCATCACCTAGGACACTCTCGTTATGCGGGTGGCACTGGGGCAGGGATCTGAAGGATGTGGACAGTAAGCAGTGCAGGCACTGGGGACTGACTTCCCAAAGCAGAGGAAACTGCAAGTGCAGAGTCCTGAGGCCAGAGGTCAAGAGACAGCTAGGAGGTTGGCAGTGTGGCAGGAGGAAGGTAAGGAAGGGGAAGAGTGGGAGGAGGTGGGGTCACAGACACCCTTGGGGCCAGCAACGTTGGCTTTCAGAGGCCTTGGAAGGACCTTGGCTTGCCCCCAGGCAGTGAAGTCCAGCTGCATTCTGCCCTTGGTCTTCCACGACCTTTACCGCAGCTCATCCTCACCAGGCCAGAGGAGGCTCCCTAGGGGCACAGCCCATGCCTGAGCCTCCTGGCTCCAAAGCTGAGACTCCACGAGTCCACAGCACAATTCTGCTTAGTACATTGTGCAAACAGGAGAATCACGCAAGTTGACTTGGCCAGCGTCTTCTGTCTCCAGGGCCAAGTCTGCTTGCTGGTGCCTCTGCAGCCTGTGTGTGGCATTCCACAGTGCTCCTTCTGACTAACGGCTTCATTCCACGGGTATCTTATTTATCTCTGTCCCATTAAAAGGGGCACATTGTTCTCTCTCACAACCAAAGTCGGAAGGACTTCTTCTATTTGTAGAAAGACAGAGAATCTTATAAAAGCAATCCAAATATGCATTCCCTTACATATTGTCAGCCACTTAATACTTTTATTTAAAATCTTCCATATCTTTAAAATTTAGGTTTCAGTAAATTACTGCAGACCAGAAAATGTGCTTTCAAAAGTTAATGTTGTAGAGTATCTGATCTTAATTACTCACTCTTCATCTACTCCAAAAGCCCTCTATTCTTTAAATCTCAAATACGGTGTCTGTGCTGCATGTGGAAGTATTTATGACAGCTAGGTTTTGTCATTGTGTTCATGTGTAACAGCTGAATCGGTCTATGGCTAAAGCAACTTTTAAAGGTGAAGCTGGTGTTTGGTATCCTGATTATCCTGATGATAGTCATAGTTATCCAATTTTGTCATGTGTTGAAAGTTATGGAACTGTATACCTAAGGGAATAAAAGTGGAGCTTGAAGGAAATGTCTACTAACTAAAATTAATGGTTGTGCACATAAAAACAGCTCTTTTATATAATTCTGTCAACTCAAAAAATGCAAAGGTAATAAACAATTATAAGCTGACAAAGAATTTATAATGTGCTGAATAAATATCAACTATATTTAATACATCTTGAGTTGCAGCTTCATAGGAGGTGTTTTTATGAGTAGCAAAGTAACATGACAAAACACACTTCTCCAAAACAAAGAGAAAAAAAATAACGGGATTGTCTGGGGGAGAAATGTAACCATTAATGATCTTGTCTTCAGAGCAGAAGTTCCCTCCTATTCTCCTACTTTTTGTATCCATCAAAATCACCAGAACCACCAGCAAGGCTTACCACTAGGATTTCCCAACCTGGCTATTCATCTTCCCTACCCTAAGATGCACAACCCATCCAGCTTCCTTCGCTGGGTCCTTCACACTGTGGGTGTGACATGGAGGCAGCTTTTCAAATGTCCCAGTGATTCCTGCTTCCTGGCCTTCATGTCCCCATGCAATGCCCTCCCCCTGAGAATGGGCTGCATCTGGGCCTCACTTCTAATGAGTGGAATGTGGTGGAAATGATGGGTGCTGTTTCAAAGACTAGATTATGCAAACTGGAGGCTTCTCTCTCTCCAGCCTTCTCACGTGATTATTCTGATAAAACCAGCAGCTTCATGAGGACTTCCTCTGGGGAGAGGCCCACAGGCAGGAAATTGAGGGAGCTGATGACCAATGGGCCTGGACAAACCAAATCCTGTGAACAAACACGTGAGCGTGTTGGAGTTAGAGCCATCCCAGACAAGCCCTCAGATGAGACCACAGCCCCAGCCAGCACTTTGATGAAAGCCTCATGGGGACCCTGAGCCTGAGGGCCCAGTGGCACTTAGGTTTGTGACCCACAGGTGGCAAGGAAATAAGCAGTTTTGGTGATCATATTTTGGAATGATTTATTATGTAGCAATAGGTCAGTAACACATGGCATTTTAAATTTTAGAGCTAAGCTTAGGTGTTATTATCTCCATGAAGACTTTGCCAACTTTTCAGTCTGTGGTGAGCTCTGCTGACATCCATTCTTTCAGGCCCAAGATCATTTATTTAATGACACTTTTTTCGACGTGCACAAATACTGTGTTTGTTTACTTGTTCATTGTCTATTTCCATGCTATTCTTCATTGCAATGCCAGTGTCTAGCAGATGTATACATTCAATAAATATTAAGTGCCTAAGTAAGTGAATGAATAAATGGATGAATGAAGGATGACTCAGAAACTTACACTCTTAAACTTAAATCACTCTGAGAGGGTAGAAGTTGAATCAGAAGGATTATTCAGAGGAATGATTTTAATAAAATGTCCCAGGCTGGATCACAGGAAAGTTTTGAGCAGGAGTTGTGGGCTGGCAGTGCAGATGAAGCTCTTGACCTGGCAGCTCCAGGGAGGGTTTGGAAGCCATGATGGGCAGCTGTGACCGAGCAGGATGCAGCCCCTAACGTTTTGTCAGGCACAGTCCTAGACACGTTATGCCCACAAGTTTTTGAAGAGGTTTTCCAAGGAGACTTTGACAAGCAAGGATGTGGGAATGGATTCCGGTGTGTGTGACTGCATAACCTTTGGACACTTTTCACTCTTCTGTTATAACTCCCTCATGAAATTAGACCCTTTTTTTTTTGGAGATGGTGTCTTGCTCTGTCACCCAGGCTAGAGTGCAGTGGCAGGATCTTAGCTCACTGCAACCTCAGCCTCCCAAGTAGTTGGGATTACTGGCATTCACCACCAAGCCTGGCTAATTTTTGTGTTTTTAGTAGAGACAGGGTTTCACCATGTTGCCCAGGCTGGTTTCAAACTCCTGACCTCAGGTGATCCACTTGCCTTGGCCTCCTAAAGTGCTGGGATTACAGGCGTGAGCCACCAACTGGCTGTATTTTAGAATTATATGAGTGATTTTAAAAAGTACGAATACCTGGCCTGAATCCAGATATTCTGCTTTAATTGAATTTTATTATGAATGCCATGTAGAGAGTCTGCTTTGCCTATCTATCCTTAAAACATTGGAACTATGGGGCATACTATTTGCGTAAGAAATTTAAAGGATCAGGAACCTGGGCAACATGCCAAAACCCCATCTCTACAAGAAAATACAAAAACTAGCCAGGCATGATAGTGTGTGCTTGTAGTCCCAGCTACTTGGGACTAGGACCGCCTCAGCCAGAAGGATCAATTGAGCCAGGAGGTCAAGGCTGCAGAGAGCCGTGATCACCACGATCACATCACTGCCTGGGTGACAGATCAAGACCCTGTCTTAAAATAAATAAATAGTAAAGTATTAGGAAAGAAGCTGATATCAAGAAGGAGGGCAAGATTGATATTCTCCGTGAAATAGGGAAGCACACAGCTCCCAGGTATGGTGAGAGAATTCACAGGTCTTGTCAGGTGATACTGAGATCATCATGATTGATGATTATTTTATCAGAATAATCGCGTGAGAAGGCTGGAGAGCGAGAAGCCTCCAGTTTGCATAATCTAGTCTTTCAAACAGCACCCATCATTTCCACCACATTCCACTCATTAGAAGTGAGGCCCAGATGCAGCCCGTTCTCAGGAACCCTGGTGGGTTTCCCCAGGAGAGAAGCTTGTGGACAGCACTGGCCTCACCTGTGGGGATATTGGCCTGGTGAGGCTTCAGGGGCTGCAGCGTTAGGTATTGATCTCAGTATCACCTGACAAGACCTGTGAATTCTCTCACCATACCTCCACCATTCATTATCATCATCAATCATGACGATCTCAGTATCACCTGACAAGACCTGTGAATTCTCTCACCATACCTCCACCATTCATTATCATCATCAATCATGAATGAAAATTGATATTAGTTATATCAATTCTGTATATTATCACAATTTGATAGAATTATGAAATTCTATCAAGTATAGAAATTTGACAAAATTTTTGTTACCAAATTAACAGCAGTTAAGAAATTGATTTTCATTCAATAAGATGTTGTTTATACTTTTTTATTTTCCTTATATTTCTCCTTCCTAAAAATAAAATTTTATGCTGGGAGATTCTCCTTTAGGGAAGCACAGATTACTGCCACTGAGATAGACTTCCATAACTTTCTGACTCACGTGTCCACCTGGAAAGGCTTCCGTGTCTTAAGGCGTCGTTCTATTGACAGCTTGAACCTATGCAGGTCTTTGGTTTTAGAACAAAGCAAATGAAAGGATCCCCAGAAAGTAAAACTAAAGAATTAAAGTTTCTCTGTGGATGAGCTGTAATCGTCGTTTATGAGCCTTTCCCAGAAAATTGAATGCGGTAAAAGAGCGAGAAAAATAACACCATATATTCACCTCCAGGATCTTAAATTACCCAGAGAAAGACAGTTTCATCCAAGCCAAGAGAAAAAAACTTAAGCCGAAGTTGAAATGAGAATTTAGGTAACAGGACAACAGCTGCCAAGTCAAAGTCTGTGCGGAGCCGAGAGCGGCCAGTCCCAGCCTGTGGTCACCACACAGAGCGCCGTCTGTCTCTCCTCGCTGGCAGGGACACCTGCTCCAGAGGGAGGCCTCAGTCTCCTGTGACCCTGGGCATGCTGGCCACAGGGACCTGCCCTCCTGCAGGGCTGATATTCTGCCCTGAGTGTCGTTTCTGTCTGTTGGAGACCCCAACGCAGGGGCAGAAGCTGCCAAGGGGGAGATGTGGTGCTGCCCGTTCTCCAAGCTCCCTGGGTGCAACAGATCCCCGCGAGGGCCTGGGAACATTGTCCACCAGGGCGGCAGCCACTGCCTTTCCTCCATTTCCCTGGAACCCGCTGTAGGGATCTGGAAGCAGTTTCTGGGCCCCTGCTGAGCTGCACATGGCCGGATAAACACTGCTCTGAACCAGTCTATTAGGGATAATTAATCATTTTAACTTGAGATGGTTTTTGGAAGGGCTCATATACCTTCACCACAGGAGGAGTTTCTAAATACCCAGCAAAGGCTGCATATATATTCTTTAAACCATCTAACAAGCCTTGTTTCTTCAGAAAGCATTTTCTGTCTAAATGCACTGATGGCTGTACTTCAAGAAATGATTTAAGTGTTTTTCTAAAACACAAGGCAGGTATTTTTCAGTGCCACTGTTTTGAGGGAGAACACACAGCTTTTTGTGAAATATGTCTTGATACTTACAGAGATTTTAAAAGAAGATGTTTGGGCTGTGGTTTAGGAATCAAACAGTCTTAAGTATGTAAATAATGACAGGCTGGAACTCTTTCTAAAAAAAATATATACTGACTATTAAACACACAGCCCGCTCTGGAGGCCAGGACATGCTGTAAGGAGGCACTGGAAAGTTTGTTTCTCACCCTGATGGCTCCAGGGATCTGTGCAGGTGGGGCTTGAGCACACTGCCGCTAGGGAAACGCTCCCAGGTTTTGGGAAAGAGCTCTCATAAGAATGTCTTCCTCAGTAATCTCAGTGTCACCCACTAAGCTAATTCTGCTGTTTAATAGTCTCTGTAAGCAGGGCATGGTGGCTCGCGCCTGTATTCCCAGCACTTTGGGAGGCCAAGGCAGGTGGATCACCTGAGGTCAGGGGTTCGAGACCAGACTGGGCAACATGGTGAAACTCCGTGTCTACTAAAAATACAAAAATTAGCTGGGTATGGTGGTGGGTACCTGTAATCCCAGCTACTCAGGAGGCTAAGGCAGGAGAATCACTTGAACCCAGAAGGTGGAGGTTGCAGTGAGCCGAGATTGCGCCACTGCACTCTAGCTGGGGTGACAGATCAAGACTCTTTCTCAAAAACAAACAAACAAACAAACAAACAAAAAATTTCTCCGTAACAGGAAGGGGAACATCACACACCGGGGACTGTTGTGGGGTGGGGGGAGGGGGGAGGGACAGCATTAGGAGATATACCTGATGCTAAATGACGAGTTAATGGGTGCAGCACACCAACATGGCACATGTATACATATGTAACAAAACTGCACGTTGTGCACATGGACACTAAAACAAAGTATAATAATAATAAAATAAAATAAAAGAGTCTGTATTGGGGTTAAGACCACTTAGTTCCGAGAGGGACAGCGCATGTTGCCCTGACGCAGCACCCCAAATTGGCTTGTCTTGCTGAATGCATTACCTCGGCCGCTGAAGTGCAGCCTCCGCGAGGGCGGGCACCTCGTCTGTCTGGTTCACGCGTGCGTCTTGAGTGTCCATAGCAGTGACTGCACGCGAGAGACACTGCCTTGCACTGCTTTCTTCCCGGGCTCAGTGTTGAAAACGTGTTGGCGTGTGCTTCAGCCCCAGGCTGTCATTCAAATCCTGGATTTGGGGGAAGGGCAGGCAATGGAATCTATCAACCTGAAGCATCTTCAGTTTCATTAGGACATTCTGATTTGGATTTATCTACACAGAAACACTAAAACTAATTCGATGCTTTATTTTATTATTTTATTTTATTTTATTTTATTTTATTTTTTTTTATATTTTATTTTATATTTTTTTTTATTTTTTTTTATTTTTTTTTATTTTATTTTATATTTTATTTTATTTTTTTTTATTTTATTTTTTTTTATTTTATATTTTATTTTATTTTATAATTTATTTTATTTTATTATTTTTTTTTTTTTTATTTTTTATTTTTTTTTATTTTTTTTTTTTTTTTATTTTTTTTTTTTTTATTTTATTTTTTATTTTATTTTATTTTATTTTATTTTATTTTAGTGTGTGTGTGAGACAGAGTCTGACTCTGTCGCCCAGGCTGGAGTGCAGTGGCGCAATCTCAGCTCACTGCAAGCTCCGCCTCCCGGGTTCACGCCATTCTCCTGCCTCAGCCTCCCGAGTAGCTGGGACTACAGGTGCCCGCCACCACGCCCGGCTAATTTTTTGTATTTTTAGTAGAGATGGGGTTTCACCGTGTTAGCCAGGATGGAATTTGATGCTTTGTAACTTAACTAAGGTTTGAACGGCCAGTGCAGGACATTAGGGACGGAATCCAGGTGATCTCCCGGGTCGTGCCTGCTCCTCGGGCCTCCCTCACTCACGGTGCCACCCTGCAGAGACGCTCACCTGACAGGGTCCTCGCCAGGCTGCCACCGCCCCCTGGGATGGGCTCTGTGCCCTTCACCCTCGTGGTCCAGGAGTGCTGCCCTTCCCTCGCACTTCCGCTGCAACCCTGACTCTCCAGCACCCCGCCTCTCCACTGCACGCCTTCGGTGTTTTCAGGCACGCGAGTCACTGTCTGTCCTGAGCTGCTGCGAATGTCCTGGAGCTGGATCCCGGCCTCTGGCTCACAGATGGGACGTTTGCTTCCCTGCTTGGCCGTGAATGAGGACTAGGAGCTTGAGGTTCTGCCTGCATTTTCCAGGCCTCCTGCAGGTCCGGACAAGCCCAGGGGCCCTGCGCTGAGCAGCTCTGGGCTGCGTAGAGACAAAGGTCAGCATTTAATTCCGTTATTTATTTGGGGTTTTTCTCCTTTTCCCCATTCTCATGACACTTTCTCAAGTCCAAGTGTGGGAAAAAAACAATGATCTGACTGTTCTAAGTCCTGCTTTATGGACTCAGTCTTTGAAATTCAAATGTGAAGACATTGACCAATTTCCTCTGTGTGTTGCATTAATGATACCTGCTTTCAAAATGGACATTCTTGCTCTAGCTGTCTAAGTAGAGGTGGGGCATTGCAAACAGAAATCACAAGAGAAAAATGAAAAAGGATAATTTCTTAGATTTGCTCCTGCACTTGTGGATATACGTTCCTATCTGAGATGAGTGTGAGTAAAGGCTACAGAAATAGGAATATTATCCAAGACCTTAGTGTAAGCAGGAACTTAGGGACTATGCAACAAGGTATGAAGCCCCGAAGGTGAAGAATGCATGCCCCAAAGCCAGGCTTCCAGACAGCGCCGCCCCGTCTGCAGGGACACGGACAGCTGGATCTGCTCCTGCTCCTTGAAGGCCTTCATGTCCTTTGGGGAGAATCAGGCCTGAGATGACAGAGCAGAATCAAGTTCACTCAACCACCAGGGTTGAAAGGTCGAAGGTGGAATTCTCTTGGGTCAGGGTCAAATGGAGGTAATTAGGCAAACACAAATTGCACTGTTTTGCCTTCGTACATCGGTTGGAAGTGTTTTGGAATACGTAATTGACCAAATGACTCATTTTCCACTTCAGCTTTATTTGCAGATAAATTTTACGATAGATTTTTAGTTTATATACCAATTCTTCCTGGAGAAGAGAAAAAAGTGAAACATATTTCATGAAGGGTGCCAATTCGTGATGACTTTGATACATATATTGGATCAAAATAGAAAACTATTTCTGTTCTGTTTTCCTAAAGAAGGAAAACATTTATTCTTTATCTATTCCCAAGAGTCAACAAGTCGTGAAGTAGGGTGCAGGTTGGGATTGAAAGAATTTATTTCTCAAGAATGATAGAAGACAAGAGGAGCTCATGGTCACTAGTACATGCCCGTGTTTCAGCCCCATCCTTTTGTTGTGCTGAGCAAATTCAGTCACCCAGTTCCATCGACAGGTGAGGAGTGCCTTAGGCTTGGCAACAGAGCAGGTGCTGGCAGGGACCAGATATGTCTTGAAGCGAGAAGGGAAGGAACATGGTGTTGGGATCACGACCAATCTGGAAATCACCAGACTATGGATCCCGGGTATCAGACTTCCCACAACAAGACTCATAGCATCTTTTGCTTTATGATGTGGAACAAGTAATTTTTCTCTAGCTCATCTAATGGCAGCGTTTACGGTTCTTTTTCTGGAATCCAAGCTCTACATCTCTACCCTGCTCTCCAGTAGGAACTCGTAAGTAAATTTCCATTTATATGGTTAATGAGGACTCTCAGAAAAGGTGGAGTCAAACATGTTGATAAAGACGTCACATGTTGATGGATCACAGCCAATCTCTGATAAGGGCCTTGTTATGCGCCAGACACTGCAGAGAGTCAGCAGCTCATCAGTCAAGCAAATCAACCCTCCCTGACCTCATGGTTCCTGGAGATGAAACAAGGATGGAGCCATCACACTGGGAGAAAGAATGTGTTGAGACACGTTGAGGAAAGTCAGCAAGAGAAAGCTGTGAGGTGAGCAGAAAATGTCTTGAGAGAGTGAGATTCCTTATTTTATTTTTTTGCATTTTTTTCCGAGACAGGGTCTCGATCTGTTGCCCAGGCTGGAGTGCAGTGGCATGATCTCAGCTCACTGCAACCTCCCCATCCCAGACTCAAATAATTCTCCTACCTCAGCCTCCCAAGTTGTTGGGATTACAGACACATACCACCACACCTGGCTAATGTGTGTGTGTGTGTGTGTGTGTGTGTGTGTGTGTGTGTGTGTGTGTGTATTTTGTAGGGATGAGGTTGCCCAGCCTGGTCTCCTGGACCCAAGGGATTCACACACTTCAGCCTCCCACAGTGCTGGGATTACAGTTATGAGCCACTGCACCCAGTGGAGAGAACTTCTTTCCCTGATTCTGTAATTTCATGACTCCCATGCTTTTCCTTATATCAACCTCATCACATAGAAGAGCCAAGTCCCTTTTCCTAAAATTATTTCTAATGCATTGCAAGCAGGTCTTCTTGCTGCCTGCTCTGTTTCTTGGACTGGTATCAACTTCTAACCAGGTCCCAGCAGAGCTCCCTGTACTCCATAGGTGCCTCATCCAGACAAAGAGTGCTCAATCTGCTTACATTTCTGACCCAGATATCACAGCTCTTAGATGGCTGGTTATGACCACAGAGAACAGGCATAGCAGGTGGAAGTGCATGGTCTTCCTGGCATGAAAATCAAAATTCCTACAGAAGCAGTCTCTCTGGACAAGATTGTCAACTTTACCTAAGGCAAGCTTAACAATCATTTATTGAACCCTTATGTGAAAGACACTTTGCTAACTGCCGAACAAGTCTATACACATCAATCCAATCCCTGCTTCCTGAAAAGAGTGTTGACACAGATGAATATAAAAATGCATGATGTAGTATCACAGAGGCATACTCAAAGAGCACAGCAGAAGATTAGATTAATTCTGGCTGAAAAAGACTGAGTTGAAAAATTACATTTAAATTGGATGTTATATACATTTAGCAAATTATTTTAGCTATATCATTTGTTAGATATAGTTTGCAAAGCATGTGACTGAAAATGGATATGATGAAGTCACACACTTATTCACACAATACTAATACGTGAGGAAAATAGAGTTTCCTAATTTCTTATTTTCTCTGATTCTTCTTTACAATCAACTCTCCCAAATATTTCAACAAATTCTTCAACAGTTTCTCCCCTGAAACTCAAATACATTAGACAATACATTAATTTTACCTTTCTCACTGGACCTCTTTCCCAAGGTCCCCTGTCCACCAGCTCTGGTCTGGACCAAGTTTCCTGGGCCGACCACGGCACTTCTGCCCCTCTCCAGAAGCTCACTATGGAAGAGCAGGGACTGTCTTGTGTTGAGTTTTTGCACATCAGAAATGTCCTTTTATCTTTCCTCATATTTGAGTGACGCATAGCTGGGTATAAAATTTTGTTTTTTTTCTTTCTTGTAAAGTCACAAGGTATTTTTTTTCTAGTCTGCTCACTTCCTGTATTGCTGCTGAGACAACTGATGCATGTTGTTCCTTCGTATTTTCTGCAGCTGTGTCCCAGTCCCCAATGTGACTTCCAGGGTCCCCATCAGATCTTCTCCTCGTCTCTGTTGACAGCTCACAGTCCTGTGCCTTACTGAGGTTCCCCTTTCCTCTGCAGTGTTGGGCACTGGGTTGGCATTTTCAAACTGGAGATGCCAGACAGAACATTTTAATAACTTTTTCTGGCATTCTTTATCTAATTATTTTCTCCCCCTCTGTTTTTTCTATTCTATTTTCTAAAATTACTTTAGTCAAATTTTAGATTTCACAGATTGATCCTTATATTTTTCATTTTTTAAATTACTTTTCCATTTGCTTTTATTTTTTGTTTAATATTGTTTTGAGATTTTTTTAAACTTTCTCATTTAATCTTTGTGTGTATGTGTGTGTGTGTGTGTCTGTGTGTAGAGAAACAGATATACCCATAGACATATATGCATATATAAATCCAGTTATTATATTTTTATTTTGCAAGAGCTCACTATTAATCTCTAATAATCCTTTTATATAACTTCTTCCTGTTCTTGTTTTACAAATGTAATATTTTCCCTTATTTCCTTGGAAATATTAATTATAATACGATTACATTGAAGTTTCTCTTGTGCGATGTCTCTGGTTTGCTTATGTTTTTATTTGTTTAATCATCTGTGTTTACTTTTATGTTAGAGGTCAAATAACTGGTGATCCTCTGCTGTTTGGTTTTAAGAGCTAACCACTAAACATTTGGTTGGCTGGAGTTTTCACTGGGTGGCCCTCAGTGTAAGGTGACCAAGTGGTGAGCCACACTTCAATGAGAGCACGCTCCATGGCAGTGTTTGGAGGTGTTTCTTCGGGAACATTCCAGCTTTCCAGAGAAGACTCTTCCAGTTCCCTCCCCAGCCATTATCTCCCTGGATGCAAGTGTTTGGGAAGCAGGACAAGCAACCGGGCACGGAGTCCCCACGTGTGAGTGCGACTGTCCTGTTTGCAGCCACCTGCATCTGCACGTGCTATCCACTGTCAGTTAGTGGCCCCTGACCCAAAGCCCCTCAAAGACAATTTTTCTAGGAAAGAAGCTGTGGTCAGCAGGACCACGGCCCTCCAAAGCTGTCTGTATTCTCATCTCCAGAGACTGTGACTACATGACCTTGGAGAGCAAAATGGACATGGCTGATATGAATAACTGAAGGATTGTGAGGAAGGGACATTATTCCAGATTATTCCGGTGGCCCCAGTGTAACCACTAGAATCTTTATAAAGAGGAAGGCAGGAGTGTCAGTGACGTGGCCAGGGAATCAGAGGCCAGCACGGTACAATTGCTGTGCGAGGATGGAGGAAGGGGTCAGGAGCTGAGGAACGCGGCGGTCTCTGCTGGCTGGAAAGGCAGGAAAGGGACCGTGTCCTGGAGCTCCAGGAGGAAGCAGCGCTGCCCGCACCTTGACGGTGGTCCCCCAGACTCACCTGGACTTCTGACTTCCAGACTTGGAGCGTGTGGAGATTTGTGAGGCAGCGCTGCGAGATGGATGCACCCTCCTTCTGCCTGGTGTGATGAGTGCCTGCGGGGCTGTTTCAGCTGCGAAGGTGAGCCACAGGGGCGGGTGACGCTCCCTGCAATTACGCTGCAATCTTTCTCCACCCTGCTCCTCACACATCCTCTCTTTTCTGTGGCAAAAGCTCCAAGCCTCCCAGAGATGCTGTGGTTAAGTTAGTGAGCTTCTCATTGCTGTTCCTCCCCTGAGCGCATAGCTTACCCCTCTCAGGTAACTCTCTCACCTTCTCTGCTGTCGCCAACTGACTCCTGATAGTTTGTTGAAGTTGGTCTCTAGGATCTCCTCCCGCTTTTTGCCGGATTTCCAGCTTTGAGCCTCTCACATGGCCCCTTGCACGTGGGGCAAAGGAGGAGCTTGCAAGCGCCAGATGGAGGCATTTAATTGCCACACAGCGCTCCTGAGAAAGAGCCACTGACCTTGCTTGCAGCCTGTGGCCACATTTGAGGTGAGACTGTCATCAGCCGAGTCCTGGAGTGCAGGGATGTAGGGCAGAGGCCACAGCAGCCCCAATGACACGGATCCAGGAGGAATCACGTTCACTGCCTCGAGCCACTAAGATTTCCAGGGCCTTTTGCAGCCACAGCCTGTCCCATATTTTCCTGACTGATGCAGAAATTGATACTAAAAATGGGTCCTGCCACAGCAAGAACCCAGGGTGCCCAAACCAGAAGTAAGGAGCCTGGCGAGGGTGTATGTGGAAACTGAGGGGTGCATCTTCCAAGGAGGGGCCTCAGCCTTCCTGAGTCCAGGGGCAGAGGAGAGCCTCAGGGCCCTCTTCAACTCCGTGTCTTCTCTTCATTCTTATAGATTAGTGACTTTTTGTTTATCTGTCACTGTGATTTTAGTGTATACTGGAAGAATGGGTAGATATGGGTATTCAGCTTAGCGTGTGATACGGTTTGGATCTGTGTCCCCACCAAATCTCATGTTGAATTGTAATGTCCAGTGCTGGAGGTGGGGGCCGGTGGGAGGTGACTGGACCCTGGGGAGAAGTTCTCATGAAGGGGTAGCACCATCTCATGTCAATCTGTAATGCCCAGTGCTGGAGGTGGGGGCGATGGGAGGTGACCACTACAATCTTTATAAAGAGGAAGGCAGAAGGGGAGAAGTTCTCATGAAGGGGCGGCACCATCTGCCTTGGTGCTGTTCTCGTGATGGTGAGCGAGTGAGTTATCATGAGATCTGGTTGTTTAAAAGTGTGTGGCACCTCCCCCACTCCTCCTCTAACTTTTTCTTGCTCCTTCTTTTGCCACGTAAGACACACCTGCTCCGTCTTCACCTTCCACCATGATTGAGAGTCTCCTGAGTCCTCACAGAAGCTGAGCGTAGGCCAGTGCCATGCTTCCTGTACAGCCTGCAGAACTGTGAGCCAATTAAACCTCCTTTCTTTATAAATCACCCAGCCTCAGGTGTTTCTTCACAGCAGTGTGAGAATGGACGAGAATGCCATGTTTAAGTGGAAATAATCAAGGAATTACTGCTTCTGGGAGAGAAGCAGTAGGACTGGGCACTGGCAGCCGCTTTGGGGGCCTGGTGACAAGGCCGCGTGGGGCTGTGGGGAGGATACACCCCCCAGCTGGAGCCTCATCATGGCTGGGGCAAGTTTGCAGGGCCACTGTCACCGAGGCAAGGTGAGCCCACAACATGCCTGGCAGCCCGGGCACTCTCCTGCGTCTGGCACTGTCTGCCAACACAGCAGCGGGATGTCTGGGAAGGAACAGAGGCCGGAGCAAGACAGTGTGGCAGACCTATCAGTAAACCCTCTCAGGGCCACCCTTTGGTCCTTCTAGAAGGATCCAGAGAAGGAATGTGTGTGTGTGTGTGTGTGTGTGTGTGTGTGTGTGTGTGTGTGTGTGTTGCAGAAAAATAAATGGCTTCCAGGCACAGGTGAGGATGAAATCTACACCTTTATAATATTAAAATCCATGCAATGTATCAGTAACCACACATTCAAAAAATTACAACAGTGGGTTTACACAAAATTCACTATTACTGTATTACGAATACTGATCTTTTATTATATTTTCTATTTACTAAGATATTTGTTCAAAGTATACTGTACAAACATTATGAAAAGTGATATTTGGTGTATTTTAGGGAGAATTCTAAACCATGTTCTCATTATTCTAGATGGATATTTCTTGTGGCCAGTTCACTGGAGACAGTGTCCTTTGTACACATGTACAAAGCTTTTAAGAAGTACAATTGTGCAAAGATACACCAAAACTTTTACTTTTCTGACAATAAAATAAATGTTTCGTGTTGCAATTATTGGTCAAAACAGTAAAATGTGGTTGTTCACCACTGAGTCAAGGACAGGAGTTGGACTAAGAGGCACAATGGCACCAAATAAAGAGATTTGCCGTGTGGAATTTGTGAAGGAAAATTATGTTTAATATACCAATTAAATAGCAATATAACATTAATTTTATGAGAGTATACCTATGTGCCATATTCCATATTAACACACCAGGTAGGTACTTAGCATATTATACTGTTGTATGAACACGACACTGATTCGAAGGCTATTCATGTGTCTATGTTAGCTCCACGTCCAGTCCTGATGGGAGCCAGACAGCAGCCTGCTTGTCTCTGTGGCCCCAGCCTTTGCAGTGTGAGCTGCAGCCAGGGTTCTCACACAACAGAGTGCTTTGTGGACAGAGCTTGGGTTTTTTTTTTTTTGCTTCCTATGCTGTCCAGCTTCTGGTAGCCCGGCTGAAACCATAAATATTCCATTTGAGAAGCCTCTTTTAAAACCTGCAAATGTTAAATGTTTAATTCCAAAACCTTCCACGAGGCTCTGAAAGGTGCTTCTGGGCACCGTGCTGCATCCTGTGAAGGACCCTCCCCTCCAGAGTTCCCTGCTCTGACCTGTTGCTGGTGGCATTGCAAGGCAGGCCTTTCCTGCTGCTTCCATTTCAAGGGTATGATGATAGTTTTCCAAGCTCTGAGTGTCCAGGGTCATCCGGGAGGCTGCCCAACACCGTGGCCTGGCCTTGACCAGGCTCTCAGGGTCAGCCCTGCTGAGATCACATCAGTTCAGCTCAGATCAATAAGCGTTCAGGTATCTTGCACCACGACTGGCCTCTGCAGGGGATGTCAGGAATTCCTGGACGAAGGGACCTATCCTCACTTGTGGGAACCTTGTGTTTGAGTGAAGGGTTCCACAGCCGTGAAGTTAGAAGTGGGCTTCACATGAGCTGGAGCAGTTCATTATTTTCTAGGCAGAAAAAATGCCTTGGAGAAAAAGAAAAGCATGTATTTATTAGGCAACTACTGTGTACTGGGAACTTCATATCTACTTTAATTTAATCCTCTAAACATCATGTAAGGGTTTCCTTATCTTCACTTTTGGTCAAATAACCAGTCCAAGGACAGGAGGCTCAGTCCCAGCCCTGCTCCTCCCAAGGCTTTGCTCCTCCCAACGAACCTGCAGGATCCGTTTCATAACCCTTTTGTCCATGTGTGACCGCCAGAGCAGATATTTCTAGAAAGGAGATTAGGAAAGTTGCTGAATTAATGCACAGAACATTGTCCCAGATGTTGTTCATTAACATGTAAATTTTCCTTAGTTCTTTTTGTTTATTTGTTTTTCAGTTATTTGTCACTGTGCGCAAAAGGCAGGCGAGTATAGCTGCCTCTGTTTTTCCCTCATGGGGATACTTCCTCTCTGCTTCCCGTAAACGTGGGCACCGTCACAGTGTGGCTTGTGGGGGTAAGGACACGGCTTTCTCAGTGGGTAGCGGGACTGTAGTGCTGGCTCTTACCAGAGGCCTCCAGCACATGGATAGTCTTGCTAGAAAAATAAGCTGCCTAGTGGGTTCACTCTCTGACCACAGCCTCACTTCCCTTTCCAAAATTAAATGGCCCCTTTAAAACTAGAAGATTGTTGCAACCTTTAGACTAAGAGATGGAATCAATACAGCCAGTGATTCCTTTTTTTTGAGACAGAGTCTTGCTCTGTCACCCAGGCTGGAGTGCAGTGGTGTAATCTCGGCTCACTGCAACCTCCGCCTCCTTGGTTCAAGTGATTCTCCTGCCTCAGCCTCCCAAGAAGCTGGGACTACAGGCGCCTGCCACTGCACTCAGCTAACTTTTTGTATTTTTAGTAGAGATGGGTTTTCACCATGCTGTCCAGGCTGGTCTTGAACTCTTGACCTCAGGCAATCCGCCTGCCTTGGCCTCCCAAAGCCAGTGATTCTTAACCTTGGGGATGCATCAGACCCAGTGACGTGCTCGTTAGAAATACATATGCCTATCTCTTCTCCCTCAGGGATTCTGGTTCTCTCTATTTTGGAGGTAGGAACGGGGCAGCTATGTTTTTATAAAATGCCCCATCATCATTTTAATGGTCTCCAAGTTTGAGGAACATTGGTCCACATGGACAGCCAGGTTCTGGGTTCTCTCTGCTCCTCAGCACCCCTGCCGAGGTGAACTTAGAGTCCACAGTTGACACCTCAATGACTCTAGGCTCTGACTCCACCGGGCTATGTCAGAGGTGTGGGTGTACATTGAATAGCTGTGTGCACATTTAGCAAGGAGGTTGCCCGTGCCTCTTGATCTCTTTCTTGACTTCAAAAGCCTTGTATCAGTTTTCCTCTGAAGTCGTTGTCGCTGTGTCCACGTGGAGGGCAGCCCAGAGGTGTGGGGCAAGCTGTGGCGCCACACGCATCCCCTCTCGCCCTGTGAAGCCACACCCGTTCATCTTGGCATCCGATGCTGTGAAACACACACACATGCATTATGTAATTGATACAGTGAGTGTGAGTTCACACTATTTTTTTCATGGAACACAGTAAATCATGGTGTGTTATGCTTCATTCAAAACACCCAGGTCCAACCTCCCACACCTTCAGGCTTTATGAGCCCCTCACTCGATTCCATCCCCAGTCCTCTGTGAACCTGCCGCTCGATTCCGTCCCCAGTCCTCTGTGAACCTCCCACTCGATTCCATCCCCAGTCCTCTGTGGACCTGCTGCTCGATTCCATCCCCAGCCCCCTGTACCCAGGTCCAACCTCCCACACCTTCAGGCTTTATGAACCTGCCGCTCGATTCCGTCCCCAGCCTTCTGTGAACCTCCCACTCGATTCCATCCCCAGCCCTCTGTGAACCTGCCGCTCGATTCCATCCTCAGCCTTCTGTGAACCTGCTGCTCGATTCCATCCTCAGCCCTCTATGAACCTGCCGCTCGATTCCATCCTCAGCCCTCTGTGAACCTGCCGCTCGATTCCATCCCCAGCCCTCTGTGAACCTGCCGCTCGATTCCGTCCCCAGCCTTCTGTGAACCTCCCACTCGATTCCATCCCCAGCCCTCTGTGAACCTGCCGCTCGATTCCATCGTCAGCCCTCTGTGAACCTGCCGCTCGATTCCATCGTCAGCCCTCTGTGAACCTGCCGCTCGATTCCGTCCCCAGCCCTCTGTGCCTTTGTTCTTAGGAGGGCTCAGTGGTTGGTTGTTTTAAAAGAACAGAGTAGATCACCAGAGGAGACAGGTGAGCTTCTTTCATGCCCTAGTGCCCAGCTCGGTTTGGTAAGCGGTTCTTGTGACATACATATTTTTCTACCCGACACCTCTACACAATATTCAAAACATTGATTGTGCTGGAGAAGGGAGTGTCTCCCGAATGACTCATGGCCGCTTGCTGTCATCACTGCCTTTCCCACGTGTGGCCTCCGAGGAGTCTTGCAGAGTCCTAGGAACCTGTTTGTTCCCACGGTATTGTCCTCAGCATCACAACACGTCGTGCAGACAGATGACGTCACCACAGCTGGCTTTGAAACCCCCTCCCGAGGCCCTGCTACCACTGCCCCAGCTCCTCTGGACTTTTCCTTCCAGATTTCTCCCTGGAGCTGCTGCCTCCACCACGCCCAGGCTCTGGCAGGTGTCCTAATATCACAGATGATTCTGTCATGTGCTTCTTGGAGCGGGATCTGTGCTTCTCATGTAAGGCTGTGTTTCGAATCCCCCGAAACTTAATGGCTTACAATCCTGAGTATTCTGTCATCTCACACATTTTCTCCAGGTAAGGAATTTGGATGTGGTTTGGCAGGGGATTCAGGCTCAGGTTCTCTCTGGAGACTGCAGTGAGATACAAGCTGGGGCTGCCACCATCTGAAGATGGGACCATGGTTGTGGAGGCACAGCCAGGCCGGTTCATGCAACCTCACACACAAGTCCAGCTGCTCACTCCCACCGCTTCATGGGCTACTCAAGTGTCCTTCTGACATGTAGCCAGTTTCCTGCAGAAAGAGTGATTCAAAACATGGAGGTGGAAACTGCAATGACATCGCTGACCTCACCATAAAACGCACATACCTCCACTTTGACCTCCCCACATAGGTGGGAGCAACAAAAGGGAATGAATCCAGGGATGCAGGGTCATGGGGCCATCGAGGATGCTAAATTCACCTTCACTCATGCAAGTGGAAACCCAAGATCTACCAAGACCTTGAGCTCCTCTCTGTCCTCCTGGTTTCCTTTGCTTCAGTTACATGCCCCCACCCCCTTCATGAACAGCAGACCTTCCTATTCAGAGCCTTCAGCTTGTTATTCTCTGTCATCTCTTTCACCCCCAGGTAACTGCGATGATTACTCCTCCAGTCATGCAAGGTCCTCATTCAAATGCCACCTTCTGGAGCAGGCCTTCCTGGATCCAGGCTTGAAGTCACAGCATCGTCCCCATCCCAATTGCTCCTTCTTCTTTTCATCATTAGGAAGGATATCTTGAAGCATTTCCTGCTTTAACTTCCTCTTTAGCACCCATCACCTGGGGCTTTCCACACCCACCATGGCCAGTTCCCTTCAAACCCTCAGAGCGATGTCACGGAATTCCATGCTGGGAGGAAGTGCCTGCAGCTGGCTCTTCTGGGCATCACTGAATTCCATGCTGGGGGGAAATGCCTGCAGCTGGCTCTTCTGGGCATCACTGAATTCCATGCTGGGGCGAAATGCCTGCAGCTGGCTTTTCTGGGCCAGCAGGTCCAGCTGCCCTCCTGCTTATCATCATCTGACATTGAATAAGGTTTGCTTATTTATTTTGATCAAGCTCTGTGGAGCAGAGATTGTTGCCTGTTTTGTTCAGTGCTGCATCCCCTGTGTCTAAAATAACGCTTTCCTTGGACTATTTGATGGATCAGGGGTGTGGAAAGCTCTATGGTTTGCCTGGCCATGTGAGGGGGACTTCATCAGCATTTCCATGAAGCTGGAGGATGAAGGTGGGAAGACGGGTGTCTGCTTCATGTTCATGCTCCTCATGGAAACAACGACCAACACAGAAGATGAAAAGGACATACAAAGTAATTAAACTGATAGCCAAGGGATGAGAGAGACATAATAATCACCATGTGGACACGCCTAAGTGCAGGTTGAAACACCAGAATTCCAATTCTGTGATCATAGCTATGATAACAACTTTGAGGCAGGCTCAATTTTGCAACATAAATAAACAGAAAAATGAATAGCTCTTCCTGTCAACAGAGATGCTGTCCACACTCTTGTACATAAAGAATGGCGATCTTTCACTCGGAAGAGCCAGCAAAGGATGACTCATGAAATTGCACTGAGAAAACTTGCAACTTCTATGAAAATGAAATTAAATAGATATTTAATTCCCTTCTTCAAATCCCAAACATAGATCAAAAGAAGACCTTTCAAGAATCAGACACAGATGTCAGAGGATAATAATCTTAAATCAAGATGTAGAATTTCCCAAGTAAAATCTCAGAAAGTGAAAAGAGAAGTATTTATAAATATTACTTTATAAACAAAAAGTTGTATGTTTAAACTTTATAGAGCAAATTAAATTGAAAACAATAACTGCAAATAACCTTCAATAATACTTAATAAGTAACATATACCAACCAATAAAAATAGTAAAATTGCTTTAAAACTTGACAAATGACATGAATAAAATATTTGCAGAAAAGGATAAGTCAAAATGGCTAAATCCAGGTCAAAATGTGCAGAATAATATAATCTTATACTGTTTCACCTATCATATTAGCAAATAATTTTAAAAGTTCTATTCCTCATAGCTGGTGTGCATATGGTGAGAGAAGTACTTTTTTTTTCTGTGGGAAACTTAATTGATAGGAAAATAATTAACTGAAAAATAATTTGACAATACATACCAATTTTCTTTAAAATAGTCATATTCTGGCTGGGCACAGTGGCTCATGTCTATACTCCCAACACTTTGGGAGGCCTAGGTGGGTGAATCCCTTTAGCCCAGGAGTTCGAGACCAGCCCGGGCAACATGGCAAAACCCTGTCTCTACAAAAAATAAAAAATTAGCTGGGTGTGGTGGCATGCCTGTAGTCCCAGCTACTCAGGAGGCTGAGGTGGGAGGATAGCTTGAACCCAGGAAGTCGAGACTGCCGTGAGCAGTGATCACACCACGGAGTGAGACTGTGTCTCAACATTTTTTTAAAAAGTCATTTTCTTTAGCCTAATCATCTCACTTTTAGAAACCTATCCAAATAAAATAGTGATAAATGAAGAAAAGTATGAGAATACACAAAGATACTCATTATAACATTACTTATAATAGAACTAATTTTGAGAGAATATAAATGCCTAACCTTAGGAGAATATTAAATAAATTGTTCTGTTTTCATATTACTGGAGAGAGTAAATATTAAAACTGATACAAACAAAGAACTTTTAATATTGTAGGAACATTCTCATGAAGATAATAGTAAGCTTAAAAAGTCAAGATACAAAACTCTACATGCAATATAGCCTCATTTATAATATTGAACCAAAGAGAAGACACTCAGCCATTATCAACAGCAAATAATAGAGTCAAGAAGTGTATGCGTAATCTTTATCTTCTTCTTTGCTGCTGCGTGCTTTTCTATAAGGAACATTTTTATGCTTTTAATCAGAAACGCAGGGTGAGAGTGAGAAAGTGCTCCATGAACGTCCAGCGTTAGGCCAGGCATTGGCCGCTTCTCAGCCCTGGCAGTGCTGGGGGTGAGCCGCAGGCTGTGGCCTCCACTTTCTCTGACAAATGCCTTAGTGACTGCCATGAGCTGCATTGTGCCCCCCAAAATTTATGTTGACACCCCAACCCCCAGTGTTTCAAAATGTGACTTATTTGGAGACCAAGCCTCACGTAGATGATTAAGTTAAAACAAGGTCCTTCGAGTGGGTGCCAATCCAATCTGACTGCTGTCCTTATCAGAAGCAGAGATTAGGATGCACAGAGAGCCCCTGGATTCACGTGCACCGAGGGACGACCACGGGAGGGCACAACTTGAAGGCACCGTCTGCAAGCCAAGGAGAGAGGCCCCTGGAAAACCAACCTGCCCACACCCAGGTCTCGGCCTCCAGCCTCCATGTCTGTGGTTCAACCGTGCAGTCTGTGGTGCTTGTCAAGGCAGCCCTGGCCGACTGACGGTTTCTGTGAGTGGAATTGCTGCCTGTAAATATGAGTGAGAGCCCAGCCGATAGAGACGCATGAGGCCTGCAGAAGCTTGACACATCAATGGTGTGGTGGCGGAGGTGGTGAGGGTGTGAGCCAGGAACGTGGTCTGCAGGGCAATATTCCTTCGCGAGGGGGGTATTAGAAAAACGACTGTGCAAGTTTACATATACACACAATGCTGAACATCTTCACACTGATGAACTCTCACCGTTCTTGACTGAAGAAATAGGGTGTGATGGATAATTGGAAAAAGCAAAAACGCTGAACACAACATCTGTGAAGCATTGGTTTTAAAGTTGGGAAAATATGAAAAATCCAGACGCACCTGTGGAAAGAACATGCCCTAAAGGTACAGGTAAGGCTAGCCCAGGGAGGGAAGGAGAGAGCTGCAGGCAGGGGAGGGTGCAGCCACCTGCCCGTCAATCCCCCGGCCACCTGCCCGTCAATCCCCCGGCCACCTGCCCGTCAATCCCCCGGCCACCTGCCCGTCAATCCCCCGGCCACCTGCCCGTCAATCTCCCGGCCACCTGCCCGTCAATCCCCCAGCCAGCTGCCCGTCAATCCCCCAGCCACCTGCCTGTCAATCCCCCAGCCACCTGCCCGTCAATCCCCTGGCCACCTGCCCGTCAATCCCCCGGCCACAAGGTGATGGACAGCTCAGGTGTCAGCGTCCCTGCGTGAGTGCTCTACAATGTGACCTGTGAAACAGGGTTATGCTTCTCCAGAGCAGGAAGATATTTGATTATAAACAACTGCAGTTGTATGCAATACTTGCAATACTCAATTACAACACACACTTAATTTATTTTTAAATCACAGAAATATACATATTTTTTCCTACTGCTCTAACCTTCCCTGAAGGTTCTAAGTTAGCACCTTGCTTGCAGGGGTGTGACAGAGTTTGCTCTGTCACTCCCTTTCTCTCTTCTCTCTCTCTCTTTCTCTCTCTCTCTCCCTTTTTCCCTCTCCCTCTCCCTTTCCTTCTCTCTTCTTATATCTTTTTTTCTCTCTTTCTCTTATTCACTCCTCCACCCTCTCTCTCTCCCCTACCGCCATCTAAACTTATTAAAAATTCCAAACGCATGTGCCAGTGGAGACCTGTGATTCCCTCCACGTTCTCCTCACCTGGCTGCAACAATTATTGAGGCAAGGCCAGTTTTGTTTCACCAAACGTCCCCACCCGCTGGCTCCGGTTTCATCTGCTGTGCCCTGCCTGCCCTTGCCCCAGGCTCACAATTCCCTATAGATATTTTGAAGCACATCCCCGCCCCCAGCCCACCCCTCCCTAGACAGCCCCAGAAACCACCCTTTGATTTGCGGTGATGTCGCAGCTTTCCCGCAGATGAAGTTGGCAGTGAGCTGAGATTCCACCTGGTAAGTACGAGGTGGCGTCCTTGGGACCTGACGCCTAGCTTCTCATTCATCTTTTGGAAAAGGTGTAATTTGGCACGGTGTGACAGCAAGTGACTTAATGTGATTTTAGTGGAACTGGGGTTCAGAGGGCTGAGAGGGTTTACAAAATAGGTAACCTTTCTTAAGAACATGTGTACATGTCTGTATGACAGATGAATAGTGATCTGGTATAGAGGCAGACAGATGATGAGAGATGGATGGATAGATATCGAGAGAGAGAGATAAAAAGTGTGTGTGTGTGCATGTGCACACTCTGCTCTAGAGGCTTTCTATAAAATGCCTCTTAATTATAATTTTCTTGGGCAATCTTTTATATTTTACTTTGCCATAGCTAAGCCCTTATGTAAATATGCTTTCAAAAATAAATATCCAGTTGATGACTTCACCATTGAGCTTGGTGTACTAAAACATGTGCTAACTCAAATCATCAGTTTTTTCAGCTGTATTGAAGTACAATTGACAAATCAAAATTGTATATATTTATAATGTACACTGTGATGTTCCAATATGTGTGTACATTGTGAAATGATTAAATCAAGTGAATTAACATATCTATCAGCCATATACTGATGATTTTGTCTTGTGAGAACATTTAAAATATTCTTTCTTAGCAATTTTCAAATATCCAATACATTATTATTAATGATGGTCACCATGCTGTATGGAGATCACGACTTACTCCTCCTGTCTCACTGAAACTCTGTTCCCTTTGACCAACATCTCCCCTTTCCCCATGGAGCTACTGCCCTCACCCAGGCCCTGGTAGCCACCATCCTACTCTCTGCCTCTGAGTTTGACTTTTTTAGATTCCATTTATAAGTGAGATTATGCAGCCTTTGTCTTTCTGTGCCTGGCTTATTTTGCTTAACATAACGTCCTCCAGATTTGTTCATATTGTGCCAAATGACAGGATTTCACTCTTTTTTAAGGCTGCATAGTATTTCATTGTATGTATGTACTACCTTTTCTTCATCCATTCATCTGTGATGGACACTTAAGTGGAGTTCATGTCGTGGCCATTGCGAACAGTGTTGCAGTGAACATGGGGATGTAGATAGCTCCTCAATGCATTGATTTCAATTCCTTTGCAGATACATATCCAGAGGTTAGGCTGTGGGACTGTATGGTAGTTCTATTTTTAATTTTTTGAGGATCCTCCATAGTGTTCACCATAATGGCTGGATTAACGTACAGTTGCATCCACAGTGCCTAAGAGTTCTCTTTCTTCCACGCCTTCACTAATGTTTAACTTTTTTGATAATGGTCATTCTGACTTGAGTGAGATGATATTTTATTGTGGTTTTAATCTATATGTCCCTAATGATGAGAGATGTTGAGTATTCAAAAATGTACCTGTTGACCATTTGTATAGCTTCTTTTGAGAAATGTCTGTTCATGTTCTTTGTCCACTTTTTAATTGGGTTATTTGCATTTTTGCTACTGGGTTGATATGCCAAAAAAACAAAATGAAGGACTAAAATCGTATGATTATCACAATAGATTCAGAAAAAGCATTTGACAAAATTCAACATCCTTTCATGATTAAAAGCCCTCAACAACTTAGGTGTAGAAGGAATGCACCTCAACACAATACAGACCATATTAGCAAATACTTGGATAACATGACGTTCATCTGTGAAAAGCTGATGGACTTTCCTGTAAGATCAGGAGTAAGACAAGAATCCCCACACTCACCACATCTACTCAACACAGCATTGGAAGACCTATCCAAAGCAATTAGGCAAGAAAAAGGAATTAATGAAACCCAAATTGGGAAAAAAAGATGTTACATTCTCTGTGTTTGCCGATGGCATAATCTTATATGTAGAAAACCCTAAAGACTAGGTCAAAAAACTGCTATAAATAATCAACAAATTTAGTAAGTTTGCAAGATAGAAAATCAACATGTAGAAATCAGTCTAGCCACAAAAGAAATCAAGAAAACAATCCCAGTTACAACAGCAAAAATTAAAAATATTTTGAAATAAATTTAACCAAGAAGGTGAAAGTTTTATACACTGAAACTATAAAACACTGATTAAAAAAATTGAAGTTGGAACTTAATGAAAAGATAGCTTACATTCGTGCATTAGAAAAAATACAATTTTTAAAAAGTCCATACTACCCAAAGGAACCTATAGATTTAATGCAATGTTTATCAAAAGCCCAATGATGTGTTTTCACAAAAATATAAAAAAGGAATCTTAAAATTCCTATGGAATTACAAAAAAACCCCACATAGCTAAAGTTGAATCTGAGCAAGAAGAACAAAACTGGAGTCATCACACTGCCTGATTTCAACATGTGCTAGATAGCCACTGTCATCCAAGCAGCGTGGTGCTGGCGTGAAAACAGACGCATTGACCACTGGAGCAGTGTAGGGAGCCCAGAAATAAATCCACATTTTTATGGTCAGTTGATCTTTGAGAAATTGCTAAGAATACACAATGGAGAAATGATAGTTTCCTCAATAGTGTTGGGCAACTGGATGTCCATGGCAGGAGAGTAGGAGTGGATGCCAATCTCACACTAGATACAAAATTAGCTTAAAGTGTATCAGTGACTTAAACGTAAGACCTGCCAATGTAAAACTCCTAGAAAAAAACAAGGGAAAAAGCTTCATGCCATTGCTCTGGGCAGTCTTTCAATATGACCCCAAAAGACAGGTTAGACAAATGGAATTGCATCCAAATTAAAAGCTTCTTCACAACAAAGGGAACAAGCAAAGAATGAAGAGACAGCCTATAGAGTGGGAGATATTTGAAGCCATACATCTGATAGGGGGTTCATATCCAAAATAGACAAGGAATTCAATCTACTCAATAGCAAGAACACCACCCAATTAATAAGTGTGCAAATAATCTGAATAATCATTGATCTTAAGTGTTTTCAATGCCTAGCATTTACTAATAATCTGTGATGCAGGAGTAGAGCCACACCCTCAAATTTATGCTTTTATGAATTACCTGAAGGAAGTTTCGGTCAACTGTCAACTCAAGGATCGGACTCTGATTACAGATTTCTCAGTATTCTTCCTGCCTCTCACCTCCCCCCTCCCCAAGCCCCCCTGCACACCATGCACACCCACGTGTCTTCTCAAAACTGTGGATTTTGTCTTGCCAGCCCTACTGAGATATTTCACTGGCTTCCTGTTGTTTTTGTGAGATGTAAACCTTCACAGTGGTTGTGGGTGTGGCACACTCGCGCTGACTTTGCTTCGCATTCGCCCTGACCTGGCCTGGTGCAGTGCTGTCTCCTGTCTCCACTCCCCATCCTCCAAGGAGGCCCAGGCTTCATGGGAAATGTGCCCTAAATACCACTTTCCCTTCTCTGGGACCCCAACCCTGCCGTCTTCATCTCCTCCCTCTGTACCTATGGAAAATGACTCTGCATTTTCAACAGTTCTTTCTAGAGGCTGGGTTTGGGCACCTCGATTAGACTGTGAACTTGTAGGTGTCAGGGGTCACACATCTTTCTTTTCTGTCACTTTCCCACCAGTCGGTTTCTGCAACCAACACACGGTTCATCGCTGTGAGTCAGCCTGTGGACTGGAAAGGCGGGGCATGGCACACAGGGACAGCGCTGAACTTTCCAAACCGCAGAAAGAAATCAGCATTTTTGGAAGAACAAGTGAGTGGATGAATGAATGCCATCGAGATGGCTGAGAAGACAGTCACATGGGAGGGAGGAGAAATTCTTCTGGTTGTGGGGGAGGTGATTTGGGATTAGGGAAAGCTTCATGGAAGAATTGACATCTGTTCTGGGATGAGATTTTGATGTTTGGAGACAATGCAGAACATTTCACGAACAAGGAATAAAACTCATGGTTTTCTGAGAAAAAAGTAAATAATCTGGGCAGGATGCAGCAGCTCACGCCTGTCATCCCAGCACGTTGGGAGGCCCAGGAGGGAGGATCGCTTGAGCCCAGGAGTTCAAGACCAGCCAGGGGAACATAGGGAGACTCCCATCTCTACAAAATAAAAATAAAAATAAAAATTAGCCAGGCATTATTATATTATAAAAACAAAAATAAAAAATATTTTATAAAATAGTATTAAAATAAAAATTAGCTCACACCTGTGGTCCCAGCTACTCAGTAGGCTGAGGTGGGAGGATCACTTGAGCCCAGGAGGCCAAGGCTACAGAGAGCTGTGATCGTGCCCCTCACTTCAGCTATAAAGGGACAGCTGAGTTTCTAACAAAGCTTAATTCATCAAAGCAATGTTTCAATGACATACAAGAGACTAGCTTTAGAGAGTTTATCAAAGTAACTTCCCGCAAGTATTATAATAATAAATATTCTAAGTAGCTTTAAGCTGCATTTGTGTACAGTGAAATCATAATTGTGTTGATTTTAAAAAAGAACCAAAAAGCCCCCTAAAAGCTTCTGTTGTCTTTCATTCTGCATACCCGGGTGCCTGGGACTCCTCTGCTATTTTTGACCTTGACCTTGCAAGTTTACTGCAGAAGAATTCAGAAATTCCAGTGGTAAACAAAAGAAGAAGAGAACCAGATGGCACCAGATAGCTGTTGTCTCAAAAAAAGGAGCTCTGCGAACCCTGTCTTTTCCACTTCAGCTTTCCAACACAATGGAGTTTGTACCATATAATTATTTCCATCAAACCAAAATGCTTTCAAAAATGGAAAAAGGATTATTACTCTGGGACCACAGGCCTCAGTCAGGAGTTTCCCAGGCAAATGTGGATGAGTATCAAATGCCAGTCATGTTCTCTAATCAATTAATCATGTTTTGCTGAATTTGAGTGATGGAAACTTGTACCATACAAGAAATGTCAGTACTCAACTGTGGATAAAGCGTCGTCTTCAGGAGGTGAAATCCATGAGGTTGGGAGTAGGTTAAATTGTGAAGGCCTGTGGATACTATTATATGAGCATATTAATCTTTTAAATAATTAATTTATTGATAATCTGATGGATAATTTGCATGACCGTATTTGGATCTTCTGCTTAGGAATTATTATACTGGTCGTGTAAGCAAGGAAACATTCAGAAAGGTGGGGTACCTTCCCCGAGATCACAGCGCTAGTGCTGGTGGAGAAACGGGATGGAAGCCAGGTCTCTCTGATCCCAGCTGTAGTCATCCCCCGTGCTGTTACATACTGGTCTGCAGGTGTGTGATTTATTTTATTAGAAGCCGGGAGCCATTCAAGTTATCAAATCTGGTGATCACGCTGACACTTCTGTCTTGAAAGACTAATTCTGGTTAACAAGAAAAGATGGAGTGATGGGAGAGGACCTAGAGGCAGGGAAACAAGCTGCTGAATTATCACACTAAGAGTCTGAAATGGAGCAGGTGCAGTAGAAATAGAACGGCACGATGTGTAGAGGACGGAAAGGCAGAAGGAGGCAGAGGGAAGAGACAGAGCTTCTCGGTGTAATTGGCTGTGTATTTGGTAATAATAGAACAGTAGAAAGAAATAGACAAAGTGAGGTGAGCTCTAAGCTAGATACACATTAATCATGTTCACACTGGCAATAGTCCGAGCTACGGTGCAGAGGAGACACTGTGCCCGTCCAGTGCACTGCACCATTATTTACAGGTAAATAGGAAAGTCTTAGTTTATTTAATGTTTAAATATTTCCTTTTGTTCATTGGATTATTTGACATGATTCTTTTTGACATCTTGATGTGTTAGTAACTTTACATTATATATTAGGGTCATTTGCAATAGCTTAATGGAGAATCGAGTGTTTCTCACATTTTTGGAACCTTATTAAGATATACCATAAAATGCACCATTTCAGGTGGTCAGTTCAGGGATATTTTAGTTCATTCACAGACTTACACTTTCCACACCCCAGTAAGAAGCCTCACACCCATTAGGGTCCGCCATGGCTGCTCTCCCCACCCACTCCAGGCCTGGCAGCCAATGATCTGTTCCATGTCTCTCTAGATTCATCTTCTCTGAGCATTCCAGACACACAGCCCTGCAGTGTGACACTTTTTTTATTTTTTAATTTTTTGAGACAATTTCACTCTCATCACCCAGGCTGGAATGCAATGGATGCAATGGTGCAATCTCGGCTCACTGCAACCTCCACCTCCCTGGTTCAAGCGATTCTTCTGCCTCAGCCTCCCGAGTAGCTGGGACTACAGGAGCCCGCCACCACGCCCGGCTAATTTTTTGTATTTTTAGTAGAGACGGGGTTTCACCGTGTTAGCCAGGGTGGTCTCGATCTCCTGACCTCATGATCCACCCACCTCGGCCTCCCAAAGTGCTGGGATCACAGGCGTGAGGCACCACCCCCGGCTGAGACTTTTGTGACTCAGCATCATCTTTCGAGTCTCGTCCCCACAGCCGCATACAGCAGAGCCTTCTATTTCATCGGTGGATAACATTCTGTGGTAGGGATATACCACATTTTTTACCCATTTCTCAGTTGATGGACGTTGGGCCCTTTTGCCAGTCATGACTGTCATGAGTAATGGTGCTACGAACCTTCATGCACAAGGTTTTTTCAGAATGTGTGCACCCAGTTCTCTCGGATACACACGCAGGTGTGAAGGTGCTCGTCAACTTTGTGTTCGGCCATTTGAGGAACTCCTCAACTGTTTTCCCACAAGGCTTTAACATTTTACATTTCCCCAAATGAAGTGCAAGGTTCCAAATTCTCCGCCTCCTCACCAGCGCCCTACTATTGTCTGACTTTTAAATTTTGTCCATCCTGGCGTGTGTGAAAGGGTATTTCATTGCGGTTGCAGTTTATATTTCCCCAGGACAGTGACACAGCATATCTTCCAATGTGCTTATTGAGCATTTGCATATTTTCTTTGGAGAAACGTTCATTCAAATCATTTGCCCATTTTTGAGATTAGGATTTTTTTAAATTGAGTTTAAATTGAGTTATCTTTATGTGTTCTAGATACAAGTATCTTACTGGTGTGATTTGCAAATATTTTGTCCCATTCTGTGGATAGACACGGTCTTTTTACTTCTTTGATGGTGTCCCTTGAAGTACAAAGTTTCTAAATTTTAATAAATCAAAGTTATCTATTTACTGTCACTGCGCTTCAGTGCTGTGTCTAAGAAACCATTGCCTAACTCCAGATTATGAAGGTTTACTCATCTGTTTTCTCCTGTGAGTTTTCCAGCTTCCGTGCTTACATTTAGGTCTATGATCCATTCTTGGCTACTTTTTGATGCATGATGAGGTAGGGATATCCCTTCATTCTTTCACATTGGTAGTCGAATTGTCCCAGCACAATCTGTTAGAAAAGACTATTCTTTGCTCATTGAATTTTCTTGGCCCCCTTGTTGAAAATCGTCATAAATATGAGGATTTATTTCTGGACTGTCAAGTATATTCCACTCATGTTGTTCTGCGGGTATCTGAGTGTCTGTTATTTTTTCTTCACTTTTTTCTTCTTTCTGCTCCTAAAATGAGATACTATGTGTTGACTTAAATGCAAGATCTCCAGTTTTTTCTTCTACTGACTCAGATCTGTTGTTAAGACCCTCTAGGGATGTTTTATTTCACCTATCACACTTTTCAACTCACTCCAGAACTTCTATTTGATTCCTTTGAAACAGTTTCTATTTATTAATGTTCGCTTTTTGGAAATATATCATTGTAATCTTTTAAAAATTCTTTAGACAGAGTTTCTTTCGGTGCTCGTACACATTTATAATAACTGCTGTAAAGCCTGTGCCTATTTAGTCTAAAATCTGGGTGCATTTAGGAACATTTTCTGTTGGCTGCTTTTTATCCTCTGTGTGTGGCATACTCTCCTGTTTGTTTACATATCTTGTAACTTTTTATTGAAAACTGAACATTTCAGATAATAATATATTGAGGCGATTCTAGTATCAGATTTCTCTACACCCCCCCCCCCCCAAAGTTTCTTGCTGTTGCAGAGTTTTGTTGTGTTGTTAGATTTGTTTTCATTTCCTTTGTGGCTAGTTGTCTGTTTAGTGACTTGGCCTGACTACTTCTGCAGAGCTCTAACCCCTGCCACGGATGTCCAACCTTTGGGCTTCCCTGAGCCACACATAAAATACACGAATACTAACCATAGCTGATGAGCTTAAAAAAGTGGTTTGTGCATGATTTTCATGATATCCACCACCACAAATAAGCAAACAAATCCTTATATTCAAAGGGTTGGACATCCGTGCCTACAGCATGTGGACACTGAGCTCCCAGGCTTTTGTTAAAGCTTTTCATTTCATTTTTAAGCTTGGCTTTCTAAGATTTATATCTAGGCCAGTGTAATTTAGTGATCAATCAACGATGGGTCAGTTTTCTGGCGTGACTTCCCTGTACATTTGGGCCATCTCTTCGAGAAGACTTTGCCTTCCATTGTCAAGCAGTTTACGAGACAGCCTTTGCTTCTACCTTCTGCTTGTACAGGGCCTCGAGGTCAGCCAGGGGTGAGGGATTCCTGCCACCTTCCTCCCCAGGGTCGTCCTAGGAGTGCCCGCAGTCCAGCAGACATGCTCGGCCTTGCAGGCACCCAGCTCTCCTATGTTCATCCAGGTATCCAGGATTTCCCTTTAAATTTCTGGTCAGTTTAAATTTCTGCTCTCAGCTTGCCCCAACTGAAGTCTATTTCTATTGTTTTGGTAATGCTTTTAGGTTCTCCATTCTGTCCTCTCAACCCCAGACACCCCCAACTGAGCTAAGAGTCAAGTGTAACAGCCCCGCACTGAATATAGAGATTTCCCAGGGAGCTGCAAGTTCCTGTGAAATATTGACTATGTTCTGGGAATGTTGTTTTTAATGGAACATTGAAATTGGTAACATTTCTTTACCAGCTTTTGGTTACCACAAATGAGCTAAAGAGGGAGGAAAAATGAATGTAGCCCCAAATTAAAGTTCTTTAACACGAAAGGGGTCCCAATCCAGACCCCAAGAGAGGGTTCTTGGATCTTACGCAAGGAGCAATTCAGGGTGAGTCCACAGTGCAGAGTAAAAATGGATGAGTTCATGTCCTTTGCAGGGACACGGATGAAGCTGGAAACCATCATTCTCAGCAAACTAACACAGGAACAGAAAACCAAAGACCGCATGTTCTCGCTCATAAGCAGGAGTTGAACAATGAGAACACATGGACACAGGGAGGGGAACATCACACACTGGGGTCTGTCAGAAGGTGGGGAGCTAGGGGAGGGATAGCATTAGGAGAAATACGTAATGTAGATGATGGGTTGATGGGTCAGCAAACCACCATGGCACTTGTATACCTTTGTAACAAACCTGCACATTCTGCACATGTATCCTGGAACTTAAAGTATAATAATAATAATAAAGCAAGTTTATGAAGAAAGTAAAGGAATAAAAGAATGGCTACTCCATAGAGCAGCCCCAAGAGCTGCTGGTTGCCCATTTTTATGGTTATTTCTTGATGATATGCTAAACAAGGGGTGGATTATTCATATCTCCCCTTTTTAGACCATATAGGGTAACTTCCTGACATTGTCCTGGTACTTGTAAACTGTCATGGCGCTGGTAGGAGTGTAGCAATGAGGACAGCCAGAGGTCACTCGTCGCCATTTTGGTTTTGGTGGGGTTTGGCCGGCTCCTTTACTGCAACCTGTTTTATCAGCGAGGTCTTTGTGGCCTGTATTTTGTGCTGACCTCTTATTTCATCCTGTGACTTAGAATGCCTTAACCATCTGGGAATGCAGCCCAGTAGGTCTCAGCCTCGTTTTACCCGGCTGCTATTTAAGATGGAGTCGCTCTGGTTCGCACGCCTCTGACAGTGCCACCTATTTCATCAGCCTCTGGGTTTCCGTTGGATAGAGAATTTTCAGCGCGTTCTTTGCTTTGGTGAATTACCAGAATTCTGAACTGGCTTATTTTAGTTGTTTTGCAAGTATTTTCACTGTTTTCGTTGGAAAGCAAGCTCACTGAGGTCTCGCATTCCAGAAGCCAGTCTCTTTCAGTGGTATTTGGCGATTGCTAATCTAGAGATAACAATTAGAAAACAAACCCAATCTGGTGTATTTAAAAAAATACTCAGTGCATTCTAGGAAACTTCTGGGAATGTTATATTATTTAAAATTTACTTTATATTATACTGTAAACTGCAAAGAACGTTATTTCCTTATAGTTTTGGGTGCATTGTCATTAATATATATGGAACAAAATAATCTGAAGGTATTCTAATATACATATATATTTTTACTCATACGCTATAATACTGAAAATAATAAATGAGGTACAATCATTTTACATACCTGATTATTGTTATTACTTTTTAAAATAACCTCTTTGAGTTATTATTCACAATTTGAAATGGAAGCATCATAAAAATCCTCAGAATTCTCTGGAATTGCTCAGTTAGGGTACTGCAAGCATCCACACTCTGGACTCACAGGACTTGATGGAAATCAGAGTAATTAAAACAAAGTAATTAAAACGACATTATCGATTAAGTGTAGCAGGGAAAAAACGAACATGAATGGTGAAAAAACGAACACTGCATATTGTGGCGTGAATGGTGAAGTCTTGCTGCAGCAGATGCTTTACTGACCTAACGGTATCCTCTCCGTTTTCCCAAGTGACATGCTTGTAGCTTCCTGTGAAATAAAAAGCACTTGGGAAAAGTTAGATGGTCTGGTTTGTGAATTATTAAGTTTGGAGCAACCAAGAACTCGTAGACTTCTTCTGGGACATTCATTCAAATTAAATTTATATAGGTTTGAATAGTTGCAGAAAATCTCAATGTATCCATTATTGATTTTTTTTGTGAAAAACCTTGAAACAAATAGAGTTTATATATTAATACTTTACACATTCTTTTTAGATTTTTTAAATATTGAATCAAAATATTCAACCTTCTTATGCCTTTTGTGTAATCTCGGAATACCTGCCTGGACTCTGCAGGGAGAGCCCGGAACTGGCTTCATGTTCTCTGACTTTGTGCTGCGTTTTCAGCTGCGGATATGTCACAGATTTTGGTGTAAATAATTCCTCTGGCACTTAATCAAGCATTGGTAGACTTTTATATTGAAAGATTTTATTGCTGTTTAACTTCCCATATGTTTTCTTTTCTTTTTACTATCACTCTCAACTATATTGTGAGTACTTTAAAGACAAAAAACAATATTATCCTCTAAAAAATAGTTCTATACTGGCCAGGACTTTGCCTTCTAATTAGTATCATGGCATTTATAAATGTTATTAAGTAAAACTTATGAAACTTTCTAAGCAGTTTTGCCCTGAATAAAATAAAGCGAATCTGAGGTCCCTGAAGACTGGAAGAAAAGGAGAATAAACTTAACTAAAGTAAAGCACAAAATGACTGCTTTACCTGAGTGTCATTACTAAAGCCATCTCTGTTCTGTTGGTGGAGGTGCGGGATCTGCTGCTTCGGACTGAGTGTCATTACTAAGACCATCTCTGTTCTGTTGGTGGAGGTGCGGGATCTGCTGCTTCAGACTGAGTGTCATTACTAAGACCATCTCTGTTCTGTTGGTGGAGGTGCGGGATCTGCTGCTTCAGAGACTTTAGCATTACTTTCCATATAGCACTTTTATATAATTGATTCTACATATTGAAGTTATTTATGAGGATTTAAATGTTAAAATTGAATTATGAATTTTATTTCTTAGCTAGTGACGTTTTAATGCTTCATTTTTTAATCAGTAAAACGTTTAGGATTTAACACCTAAAGTGGGTTTCATTCTTGTGTTGTTTTGTTTTAAGTTTCATTATTTCCCTGTAAGGAAAAATGTAGTTTACATTTCACTTTGGTGGTTACAAAGCACAAAGCATGCCTCAAAACCATGAGTAAATGAACAGCAAGAAATCCAAGAAAACCCAGCAAAGATTATAAAGGCAAAAGTGTGGGGAAATCAGTGTAATGACAACATGATGGCTATGTCTAGATGAAACATATTTTAGGTCTTTCTTTTAATTTATTCTCTGGTGAAAAACATAATTTTTAAACTTTGCTCTCCATTTTGCATGTATACAATATTAGATGAATGTACAAGTATGTTGTTTAAGTATCTTAGAAACTTAAGAATATGGAAAATAAAACCATTTTTTGGGTTGGAGTTTCCTCAAGCCATTCTTATTTATTGAGTCGGTTGCCTCTGGAAAATTTTAGCTCAGGTGACTAAACATCATTCACTGCCCTGTTCTTTATGCATCTCAATAAGTTCCACCTGCAGAACGGTGAAATTTTGAAGTGGAAAGGACATTGATCATAAATTAGTTCAATCTCTATAGATGGTTAAAAGGCACAATTAGATAAGTAAGAGCTGCCATTTATTAAGGACCCAGTAGGCATTTGGTGTTTTGCATGCATTATTTCTCATGTTTATACAAACCCAAAAACATATTCTCCCCTCTTTTTTAAAAGAAGACAGTAAGGTGTAGAAAAGTTATTTGCCCTAGCAAAAACTGGTGGCACAGATTCAAGTCCAGGTTAGCCTGTCTCCAGTTCGTCCTCCCGTTCTCCAGTCCTTGTTGCTTTCTCTTGAAATTAGATTCTAGATTCTTGTATTCCTCCTCCAATGCTTTTCCCATCCTAGCACTATCTCCAATATCACAAAAGGATTTAGAAATATATTGCTTCTATATCCCTAATATACAATAGGGATGTATTGCATTTCTGAAATAATATTAGTTCTATTAATTTTTTATTAAATTTAACAGAAATTTCTTTTAAAATTTTTATTAAATTTTTTTCAGCTCCTTGCTCTTTACTTTAAAGCTGTTTTTCCTTTGTCTTCCAACACATCAACAAAAGGACTTACCCAGGATGGGTGAAAAAAATCACACAGCAAAAGAATAAGAAGACAGAACAACCAACAAAGAAGAGAAAAATTTAAACAAATGATTTATGAGAGAATATATATAAATGGAAAATAAGCACATGAAATCAACAGCATTATTTACCAGGAAAATGCAAATACGAAAGCACAATGAGATATCACCTCAAACCAACCACGATGGATAATAGTAAAAAACCTTGACAATTCTAAGTGTTGGTGTAGTTATAATAAGCAACTAAAATTTTCATTCATTCCTAGTAAGAATGTAAATTAGTGCAAACACTTTGGAAATTATGTTGGCAGTTTATTACAAAGTGAAAAATACACCTAAAATATGACCCAGCCATGGCATTCCTACATCTTTAATCAACAGAAATGAAAGCAAGATCCATCCAAAGATGTGTATAGAAATACCCACATCAGCTTTGTTGATATGAGTTAAATTGGAAGTAGCCCAATGCCCATCAACAGTTGAATGGATAAATAAATTGTGTTGGACTCAAAGAATGGAATACTATTCAAAAGAATGAACAATATATTGATACACAGAACAACCTCAATTCTTTTGGAAATCATCATAATGACCAAAAGAAGCAAGATGGAAATGAAAAGTAAAACTCAAAGAAGGTCAACTCTAATCTGTTGTGACATAAATAATATCAGTGGTTTCCTGGGCCAAGTGAATAGAATGAGGATTGACTGTGAAGAGGCAGAGGGGAAATTCTTATTTTTGAGGCAATCGAAATTTTTTCTATCTTAATTGTGATGGAGGTTACATATATGCATCATTTGTCAAGACATGTCAAACTCTGTATTTAAAATGAAAGCATTGTACTGTACACTCATTCTCCATCAGTAATATTGATTTAAAAACAATATGGGAAGATGAGATAATAATGCCTATGTTGCGTTACTGTTGTGAGAATTCGAGGAGGTGGCCCTATGTGAAAATACCTACCATCTTGCAACTATTTAGTAAATAGCCACAATGATTACTCTTGCTCTGTTCTTTCTTTTTCTTGTTAGATGTTGTGTCCATTTCAACCTAGCTAATGACATAATCTTGAATAAGACTTTAGTTACTCCAGTGAGATATGACTTACTGTGATCCAGTTTCATCTACATGTGGAAGCTTGGACTTTTCCTTCCAACCCACCACCCACTTGGTTTCAAGATCTCCAGCATCTTCGGAGGGCAAAGCACACTAATGGCATGAGATGTATAAAAAGATTGAATAACCAGATGGAACTGTGTAAAGTCATTTTATAATACACAAATTGGAGGAAACAATTCTTGAAATAAATTGAGCCATTGTTACCGACATAGCTGAAATTTTAACTAAATTGTTAGAGTCAACTGTTCATCCATGAAATTGGCATCTTCCTATGCCCGTATGCACGTGTTCTCTAACTTGGTATTCCCTTAACATTTTATTTGCAAATAATTTTGAAGTTTGTTAAGCTCTTTGACAAACACTACATCTTGAAATAATCATTTCATTGCCAAATTTTGGATGACTGTTCTTTCTCATTCTATACATTTGTTTCTCTCAGTTTAGCTCACTGACGTTGTTTCTCTTCAATGGTCTTTTTTATGATGTTGACCATGGAATTAGCAGTAATGAAATTACATAAGCACTGGCAAATTATACTTAAATCATAACATTTTAATATGTGGAAAGATGGATTCTGCTTTGCATTTTGTTTTCTATTTTCACAAGTTAAACGTTGAATTTAAAAAATGAGAATAGAATTTTGACAGCAGGTCTCATTCAAAAATTTCTGTCTACTTCATGGTTATGTTCTTATCTGGCAGCTAGAACAGATCTATTGAACTTACACAAAGAGATGAAGAATATATAGTCTTTCTTTTTTCTCTGTCGTCGGTAAACTGTCAGTGGGCAAAAAGTACTTCTGTTATTTTATGGAAGTAACAATTACTGATTCGGTCACTAAAAAATCGACTCCATCCATCAAAAATACCTAATGGGAACAGGTATGCTATTTAAGTCATTTGCACTTCTGTGTGTTTGTAAGAACTGACGTATAAAATGTTCCTAGTAGATTTCAAAAATGATATTATTTTAATATGAAATTGGCTAATGAAGTTCTAGAGAATTAATATTTACATTTTGACGACCAAATTCCTTATGTACTTTACATGTGTCTACTTAAAAGTCTTACAAAATAGAATTTGCCCTTCTTATGCTTTTTAAATTGAAGGCATGAAAATAATTTGGTCCTTTTCATGGAGATTTGGGATGAATCTGCACGCTTATTCTTGCACTGTGCTGCACCCACATTCTGCTCTCATTTGCTCTTCATGTTTTCAGATCCTTGTTCCTGTCTCTGCACTTGAATTAACCGTAGAGAGTGAGGCAGTCTCCAAAACCTTCCCACCACCCTGTTTTTCTGTTGCTTTTCTGTTTCTGTGATTTGAGAAGTCCTGGAACTAAGCTTTATGCTGAGTCTATGTTACACAACTGTGTGTGGAATGAACTCTCATCAAGACCTCCGTGAACCTGGAGGTGGCACGCGGACTCAGTGGTGTGCCAACTCAAGGGTGCCCAGTTATTTCCCATCGTTCAGGGCTGGGTCTCTGCTGGAAGAGTTGAAGTGATGGGAAAGCTGGCTTGCAGAAAAAGAGGGAATTGTAATGTCACGCTATCCACATTCTCCTTGTTTCTTCTAAGCACTCGCAGTCCCAGCTCCATGACAAGGTTTGTGACACCAGCGTTTGCTTTAATGTTGAATAACATGAAATACTTAAAATAGCAAACATGTTATTCTGGCTTACATTACAGTTTCATATGGCTTTATATTTATTCTTATTTATTTAATTTATTTGATCATAAGTTATCAATTGATTTTAATATTCTAAATTTCTCTTTCTCCACCCTTCATTAAATAATTAGTGAACAAGTAAAGGATATAGAAATGTAATGGATGGTTTACTACCTTATAGATATTTCTTTACTCTGAGTTCCTCATTTATTTTACCAGTTTGATTTTAACACACTGAGGTTTTTTTAAGGAATATAAGTTTAATCCTAAATGCTTTCTGTAATATTAGGTAGCAGAAATAAAGACCTATTTTTATGTGTGTGTGTGTATATGTGTGTGTGTCTGTGTGTGTATCTCACACTTGTTTGGCCTTTCCTATATTTGTTTTAGGGAATTTTCTTTCTTCTGACTTTTATTGCCTTTGCTGACTTCTTCCTTTTCAAGTTAATATAGTATACAAAATGCAGAGTAACCAAGTTCAAGTGTATATAACAATTTATTGCATCATTTAAAGAGTGCAATAATCTATAATTGATAATAAATGAATGGTTTGAGATGATAATAGATTTAGAGCTCTAGCTCATGCCAACACTAAAATAACCATATGAGATAAAATAACATTTTCTTTTTCCAGCAAAGCGATAAAACCTGATTAATCCTACCACTAAAAAAAAAAAACTAAAATTACTGGAATACACACACACACACATACATACATACATATCTATACCGATATATGTGTATGCACCTATATGTATAGAGACATAAGTGTGTGTACGTATGTGTGTGTGTATATAGATATAGGATACAGGTATAGAGAGAGATTGTAGGGACCAAGAGGGGATACGGGTAGAAGGATTAGAAAGCTGTTATGATGTGGGTGGGAAGTGATGGGCACAAATCAAAATGGAGGCTTTACTGTGAGCACTTAAATGATTTTCAAAGAACCTACAGAGAAAGTGTGATAAAAGTTCTGAGACGAAAAAAGAAATTAAGCAAATAATATGATAAATATTTGAATACATCTAGTCAAACAACATAAATAACGTTTTAGGGGGCCAGAAAAGATGGAATGAATAGACCCAAGATTAGCTTGTAATTTGGGAGATGGGATAACGTAAGTTTGTTGAGAAAGTTTAGTTCTGGAACCTTGCTAAATAAAATATAGGACTTTAAGTACTGATGTATTAAATTTTGCAGTCGTTGATTTTGAGTGCCAGTCTAACTGGATTAGGGGTGCCCTGATAGCTGGTAAAGCGTTAACTTTCCTCAGCGCATCAGCAGACTCTGAGCCTGTCCTCCCCCTGAAGGGAAACTCAGGTGAACTGACCCTGGATTGGAAAGACTGGGCTGCCCCAGGTGTGCCCGTGAGGGTGTTTTTGGAGACTGGTGTGTGAGTGGGGGGACTGAGTGAAGAACATCCTCCCCAGTGTGGGTGGGCACCATCAAATGGAGTGGGAGTTCAGATGGAAGACAAAGGCAGAGCGAGGCCGCGTTTTTGCTCTCTCACTTCTGGGACACCCTTGTCTTGCCCTTGCAAACCAGAATTCCAAGCTCTCTGGCTTTTGGAATCTGAGACTCACACAAGCAGTGGTCAGGCTCTTGAGTCTTCAGACGTGGACTGAGAGTTACATCATTACTTCCTTGGTCCTGAGGCCTTCAGGCTTGGATTGAGGCAGGAGCCTGGCATTCCTAGTTCTTCAGCTTGCAGATAAACCTACAGCCTATTGTTGGTCTCAGCCTTCATAATCAAGGGAGCCAATTCCCACAATAAATCTCTTCTCTCTGGAGAATTCTGACTAAAACCTTAAGATCTATAATACAACCACAGAAATAATAAAAATCAGTATATTACTTCTAAACTATTAGAGAAAAAAGTACATTTAAAAACATGAAACAGACAAAGAGAAAAAAGATATGGGAAATGGGACAAATAAAAAAATAATGCAGAAATAACTCAAATATATCAATAATTACAATAAATGCAAATGCATTAAATTTTACTTTAAAAGACAAACGTTTTGACACTGGATATTTTTAAAAATCCATATGAAATAATCTTAAGACAAATTTAACAGGAAATTGGCCTTCAGATAGAACTATATAAGAAGGAAGTTACTGGGCAGTGCTCTTATGAACAGCATCTGTAAGAGAATAAGGGAAGCAAGATTGGGCAAAGAAAGAAGTCAAAATGTGATGCAACTGCAAGTGAGGCATCAGTTCGTCCCACTGGGTTTCTGGACCTGAGATGGATCCTCAGAATTGCCCTAACTTGAGAAAGGGGGCTGTGTCTTATACTCTTATATTGCCCAGTTTCAAATAGGGACTGCTTCCTGGATAGGAGTGTGACTTTGGCAAGCCAATTCTCTTTGTTAGAGGAAAATTTCTTAGGAAAGACTTAGCATAAAGCTGTAATTTTTAAAAAAGAAGACAAAATCAAAGCAGTACCTAGGAATTAATATACAAAAAATGTGCAAAACTTTTATGCAGGAAATTATTACAGCAAAGTATTGGTATAGGACAATTGGAAACCGGTGTAATAAACCTCTTTGGCCATACACTCATGTTCATCCCCTCCATCTTCCTACAACTGCCTTGATTTTGTTGATGTCGATCTCAGAGAAATCTGGCCCCACTGACTGTTTTAATAATGATTCCATTCCCCTTCCTGGTGACTCTCAGTGAGTGGGTGTTGGAAAGTGACTGTGTTTGGACAGGGCCTTTGAAGAGGTGATGAAGTTAAAACGAGGCCACGAGGGTGCCTAATCCAGTCTAACAATGTCCTTCTAGGAAGAGGAGATTTGGACACACAGAGATACCGGGGGGTTGTGTGCCTAGAGGGACGACCGGGCGAGAACACAGCTAGCAGCCGCATCTCAAGACAAAGAGGCGGCCCCTGAGAAACCACCCTGCCTGTACCTCGACCTTCGCCCTCCAACCCCGAGAAAGACAAGGACATAGATGTCTGTGGCTACTACTCGGGCTCTGGTGTTAGGTCAGCTGAGCGGGCTGAGACTGGGGGCCCTGGACCTGGGACACTGTCCCCATCCCCCCTCCCTCGTGGTGCCATCTTCTGCCCATGCAAAGAGCCGGACCTAGAATGAAGCTGCCGTTTGGGCCACATGAGATAAGGAATTTCCTTTTGATTTCAGCGTGTTTGGGCCAATTTATTTCATCCCCTGCCACCTGAAGCTGAAGCATCCTGTTAGTATCACTAACAGGATATGCCTGTAATCCCAGCACTTTAGGAGGCCAAGGTGGGCAGATCACGTGAGGTCAGGAGTTTGAGACCAGCCTGGTCAACATAGTGAAACCCCATCTCTACTAACAATATAAAAATTAGCCGGGCGTGGTGGCAGGTGCCTGCAATCCCAGCTACTCGGGAGGCTGAGGTGGGAGAATCGGTTGAACCTGGAGGCAGAGGTTGCAGTGAGCCGTGACGGCACCATTGCACTCCAGCTTGGGCAACAGAGGGAGACTTTGTCTCAAAAAACAGAGCAAAACAAAAGAAACAGGACGTTCTGTTAGTATCTGTGTTAGTATCTGCTCTTGCTGCGCCCCCACTGGCCGGCCTGTCCTGGTCAAGCCCTGGCCCTGGGCCTGATGCTCCTCTAAGAATCGCCGTTCTCCCCAGTCACAGAGTCCTCATGGCAGCCCCACGGTCAGGGTCAGCAGAGCCACGGGCCACCCTCGCCCCGAGTCCCGCTGGAAGCCACTCGCCAAGCAGCCTCTCCGGTACCGCCCTCTGTGATAAACAGGGCACCATGTCCAGGCCAGGAGCCTCCACGAGGGAAAGGTCAGGGGGACGGAGCGCGGGGGGACCGCGTGCACGAGGCAGGGATGGAGCGCGGGGGGGGGGTGGGGGGAGGGGGGCTGCGTGCACGAGGCGGGGACGGAGCTCAGGGGGACCGTGTGCACGAGGCGGGGGATGGAGAACGGGGGGGTGGGGGGAGGGGGGCTGCGTGCACGAGGCAGGGATGGAGCGTGGGGGGACCGCGTGCATGAGGCGGGGACTGAACGTGGGGGGACCGCGAGCACGAGGGTGTCGGCTGCTGGGATTTGAAGGAAGCTCTATAGAGCAAGGGAGCAGGGATCCCCGTTCCTGCCAGGGGTGCCGGGGTGGGAAAAGCACAGAACCTTCGTGAGGCCCTGGGCTGAGTGAGGGGCGCACAGGAGGCGGGAGCTGCAGGGGTGACCCTGGGGAGGCGGCCGTGGCCAGAGCGCAGGGAGGGAGACGGGAGGCAGCCCGGCTGCCGGGTTTCCTCCTGGAGGCTCCGTGGCCGTTTTCCTGAGCTAGAAAACGGGCCCACGCCTTCAAGGTGGGGACAGGCCCGGGCTCCCTTCTTTTTTGGAATAAAGACCATGTTTTCCACGTGGCATAAGACATGACGTGATGACGCTTAACTTCGCGCTACTAAAAATACCTTATGAGATACTTATCTTGTTTAAATAATTTGGAATTATGGGTCCACAGTAAAGAAAACAGACTCCAAGCAACAGCTTTTCTTTTGCCCCTACCCTTGTGAGGTCCGCCGGCAAACCACCAATGTTTCTGTATTCAAGGCCAAAATACCCTAGGGAGGGACTGGACTCCTTTTATTCTTTACATAGCATTGTCAGTGTTTGGGGACCTTGGAAGAAAGCTATAGTGACAAACTCCTGCCACCCTCGCGTTCGGAGGTCTGCAGGACAGCAGGCTTGTGAGCCGGGGAGCGGGCTGTGCTGCTTGGAGATGCCCAGCCTTCCAGGTGCCTGAAACCTGCAGGGATCAGTCTAACTGCCTTTCTCCGTGATACCATTGCTCTCACGAAGCGTTTTGGCAATGACTTTTAACAATAGGACGATGGCTGAGTTCCCAGGTCTGCATTACGGAGGCATTTTAAAAGCCCACATCTTCCTCAGCTACACTGAGTCTCTTTTTCCTGCTGTCAGTGCTGTGTGGCTGAAAATCAGCTTTTTTAGAAGGCCGTTTAATGTAGAGATTTATAGGGCCGTATAAATACTGCATCTAAGAAGAATTTTTTTAAAACTGTAAAGTATGACATATTTAGTGGGGTGGGGCAATGTGATATGATGGCTAAGGCTTTGTAAAACTTTTAAATAAAATTAACACACATAACTTTTAATGCACCCATGTCAAAGCATCTTAAAATTATAAGAAGTAAACACATAAAATCCCATCCCCTTTCAAAGCCGCACTCAAGTTTGGATTCTTAGCTCAGTTTATCAAACGCTTTTTATAAGCCTGGAATGATCACAGAGATGATACTTTTTAATGAGGCTAACGTTCTAGTTTGATATTTTTAATCCAAAGAGGTTAAGAGGTAAAATCTGTACTAACCCTATTACTTCTGCTACGAGCTCAGCCGCTCTGGCTCGGTTATAAGGATTGCTTGCACAGTCTGTCTTTTTATCCTTTTACGCTCAACTTGTTTGTGTCTTTGAACCTAAAGACATCCTGCCTCGTCCCGTTCCATGCTCACATGTGCCCAAAGGAAGCAGACAAAACCCGAGGCTGCTTATGAGGCTGATTGCAAAGCCATGGTGCCGTCAGGCTCCCTGCCCCGAGCCTCTCTGTGCTGGGACAGGCTCCAGGCCCCTCGAGTCTGCTAAGCCCTTCCCCAAGCTTTAGCCCTGTTTCTTGTGTCACTTTAATTCTATTTCTTATCTCGACATCTTCAGCAGGGAAGGCCGATTTACCAGAGAGAGAGGGAGAGAGACAGGACATGAGAACACTGTTGCCTGGGGTTCAAAAAATAGTTTTTTTTCCTGTGTATTTGTACCCCATTTTTTGTTTTGACAGATTTTGGGGAGTCTAATTGAATTTACATAACATAAAATTCACCTTTTTTAAGTGTGCAATTCAATGATTTTCTTGTAAATGTACAGCATTGTAGCTACTACCACAGTACAATTTTAGAACATTTCTACTGCCCGAGACGATCTCTCGCACCCAGTTGCAGGCAATCCGCATTTCCACCTAAGACCCGGCTAACCTCTCCTCTAGGCTTTACCTCCACCAATGTCTTTTCTGGAGATTTCCTATCAACAGGATGCCGTAAATTGTCTTCTGTTTTTAGCTTCGTTCACTCAGCACAGTGCTTTGAGGTTCAACCCCATTGTAGCACATAGTGCCTTCGTCTTTGTTACTGTCACTCCATCGTGTGGCTATACCACAGTCATTTACGGAGTCCCAGGGGATGAGCATCTGGGTTGCTTCCACTTCTTAGTTATGATGGCTAACGGCACTATTAACACTACTGTGCAAGTCTTTATGTGGACAGAAGGTTTTATTTATTTAATTTTATTTCATAGTGAACTATACTTGACGTAATACATGTATACAATTATTATACATGTATATTTTATCAGTATTGATAAAATTAACACCCACGCAGCCCATGTCACCATCTCAAGGTTGAGAAATGAATAATTTTCGGTATACAAAACACCCCTGCATAAGCCATCCATGATTCTATCCTCTGCATTCCCAAACAGAAGTAGCCATTATCCTGCTTCTGGGATCCTAATTTCCTTGCTTTTCTTTATGGTTTATTGTATGTGCATCCACAGAAGAATATCTAGTAAGTTTTACTTGTTTTTGTAGTCTGTAAGTAAAATAATATTGTAGACATCTTTAGTGGTTTCTCTATCCCATCACTGTGCCATTTATCCAAATACATGCATGTAGGTGGGATTTGTTCACTTTTACTGTCATATAGTTTTCAAGTATATAAATAAATCACAATTTTAGAACAAACCTGCCCTGTTGTTGATGGACTTAGGGTGGATTTCAGTTTCTGGCTGTGCTGCTGTGGACTTTCTTGTATTTATCTTGTGCATGTCATGTATTTATCATGTGCCTGTCAAAAGCTTCTTGGAGTGTATTCCTAGGAGAATTGCTAGTTCTTAGGATATTTTCATTTTCTACTTTGTAAGTAACGGCAAACGTTCCCAAAGTGAAAATAATGGTTCACACCCCCACCAATAATGTAAGCATTCCTGTGCTTTCGTCTTAACCTTCACTCTGTATTGGTTGATTTTTTACTTTTTTCTATTTGGTCGGAAGGTAAAAATATGTAATTTTGGATTTATTTGCATTTATCTGATTTCTAATAAGATTGAGCAATTTTTTTTGTTGTTTTTGGACATTTTGTTTTGCTGTTTAGCAAAATGTCCAGTCAGGACTTCTGGCCATTTTTCTTTCGGAATTTCTCTCTTTGCAGAATTGTTCAAGATTGTATTATGCTCAGGAAGCCACGCTGTATGGATGAGAGTTGATACTAAAGTTTGAGCTGGCCCCCAAGACGGGGTCTCCTTTCAGCTTGGCACGGGGGTTTTACTAACACATAATAGATGGACATATTTGGGGGGTACATGTGCCAACCTAATGCGTTCCTATAATTTGTAAAGATCAAATCGGTGTACTTGGGATTTCTATCACCTTAAATATTTGTCTTTTTTATGATTTTTAAAAATCAATTTTATTGAGGTATACTCACACAAAGAGTACATAATGTATGATTCTGGTTTTTTGAAATGCTAGGAAAGGCAAAACTCTAAGTGACAGAAAGCCCAGCAGTGTTTGCCCATTTGTAGGGATTAGAAGCATTGGCTGCCAAGGGGCATGAAGGAACTTTCAGGGATCATAAAATATCCTGTGTTGTGGATGTGGTTGTGGCTGCATATTTTTATTTCTTTTGGGTAGATAGCTTGGGATAAAATTACTGGGTCTACTGGGTAACTTCATAAACTTTTTAAGAAACTCAACTATTTTCCAAAATGGCTAGGCCATACCGCACTCCAGTCAACAATGCGTGAGGGTTCCCACTTTCACCAACATTTGCCATCGTCTGCCTTAGTGTTACAGCCAGTCTCATGAGTGGGAAGGGGCTTGCAGTGTTGTTTTAATCAACATTTCCTTAATCATAGATGATGTTGAACATCTTTCCATGTATATGTTCTTCTCTGACTTCCCTTGATAAAATGTCAATTATATCTTTGTACATTTTTTAAAAAGATTGTCTATCTTAATTGGTTTGTAAGAGTTCTTTGTGTATTATGAATACAATTCTTTGTAAGAAATAAGATTTGCAGGTATTTTTTGTAAATGTATGGCTTGACTTTTTATTCTTTTTATGGTGTCTTTTGAAGCACAAAAGTTTTAGATTTTATAAAGTTCAATGTATTTTTTTATTTTATGAATTTTGCATTTGGTGTTGTATCTAAGAATATTTGCATAACCATTTCAAAATTTTCTTCTTTTTTTAAATAGCTTTTTATAGCTTTAGCTCTTAAATTTAGACCAATGATCCATCCCGGGATACTTTTTATGTATAATGTAAGACATGGTCTGAATTCAATTTGTTTGAACATTAATAAATAGAAACTATTTAAAAAGAACCAAATAGAAACTCTGGAGTGAGCTGAGAAGTGCAATAGATGAAATAAAACATCTCTAGAGGATCTTATCAACAGATTTGAGTCAGTAGAAGAAAAAACCGAAGAACTTGCAGGTAAGTCAACACATAGTATCTCATTTTAGGAGCAGAAAGAAAAAAAGGAATGGAGAAAAATTAACAGAAAGTCAACTTGTTTGCCTATAGATATCCAATTTCCCCATACCATTTATTGCAAAGTATAGCACTTCATAATTGAATTTTCCTGGCATCTTTGTGGAATAGCAATCGGCTGTAAGCCTTAGTGTTTACTGTGGGACTTTCAATTATACTCCATTGATCTATATGTGTATATTTATCTCAGTATCACAATCTTTTGATTTAGTGGAGCTTCCGAGTAAGTTTTAAAAATGGGAAGTAAAATTCCTCCACTTGTTTTTCAGATGTTTTGACTATGTTGGGTCTTCGCATTTTCATGTAAATTTTAGGAACAGCTTGTCAATTGCCACAAAAGACTTGCTGGAATTTTTACAGGTGTTGAATTGAATGTATGTACCAATTTCACATGAATTTTCATCTTTAAAATATTGACTTTTCCAACTCATACACATGGATTGTTTCTCTATTTAATATGATCATCATTCATTTCTTTCAGCATATTCTACAGCAAGCTCGTCCAACCCATGTCCTGAAAGTCACACAACTTTGAATGCAGCCCAGTGCAAATTTGCAAACTGTCTTAAAACATGAGATTTTTTTTGTTGTTTTTTTTTGTTTGTTTGTTTTTTAGCTCATCAGCTATTGTTAGTGTTAGTGTATTTTATGTGTGGCCCAAGACAATTCTTCTTCCAGTGTGGCACAGGGAAGTCAAAATATTAGACACCCTTGTTCTATAGGTTTCAATGTAAACATCTTATCTCGTTTTGAAAGTTTATTTCTAAGTATTTTATCCTTTTTAATGTGAATAGAATCGTTTTCTGAATTTCATTTTTGGACCATTCATTGATAGTATGTAGTAGTGAAATTGTCATTGTTATCACCATCTTCTTCTTCTTTTTTTTAATTTTTTATTTTTTTGAGATGGTGTTTCTCTCATCACACAGGCTGGAGTGCAATGGCTTGATCTCCGGTCACTGCACCCTCCACCTCCCAGGTTCAACTGATTCTCCAGCCTCAGCCTCCCAAGTAGTTTGGATTACAGGCGCCTGCCACCACACCCAGCTAATTTTTGTATTTTGGTAGAGACGGGGTTTCACCATGTTGGCCAGACTGGTCTCAAACTCTCGACCTCAGGTGATCTGCCCACCTTGGCCTCCCAAAGTGCTGGGATTACAGGCATGAGCCACCACGCCCAGCCACCATCTTCTTCTTGATTGGCCTTGAATATAAATGGAAAGCCTGGGTATCCTTCTCCTGATTTTAGGGGGAACCATTCTGCTTTTCTCCGTTAAGTATGCTGTTAACTGTGGGTTTTTCACAGATGCGTTTTATCACATTGGGGAAGTTGTCTCCTATTACTAGTTTGTTGAGAATTTATTCCATGAGTGGATGTTGAATTTCGTCAAATGCTTTTTTTTTTTTTGGTCATTCATTGAGATAATCATGTATTTTTGTCCTTTATTAAAATGCTGTATTATATTACTTGATATTTGGATGTTGCACCAACCTTGCAGTCCTAATCTAAATCCTACTAAGTGATGATATATCATATTTTTATATGTTGCCGAATTCAGTTTTCTAGTATTTTGTTGAGAATTTTTTGCACCTGGGTTCACAAGAAACATTGGTCTATGGTTTTCTTTTTTCATGATATTTTTCTCTGGTTTTGATATCAGAATAATACTGGCTTTATAGAATGAGTTGGGAAGTATTCTTTTCTCTTCTACGTTCTAAAAGAATTTTGTGAAGAATTAGTATTACTTCTTTAAGTCTTTGGTAGAATTTGTCTTGAAGCCATCTATGCCTCAGATTTCCTTTGTGGGTTGGAAGATTTTTCATTATTAATTCTTTTTATTTCTCATAGAAATATTCTGAGTTTTTTTGTTTTGAGTCATTTTTGGTAATTTGTGTCGCCAGAAATTTGTTCATTTTTATTTAAATATCTACTTGTTGGCCTAAATGTGTTCTGTTTTTCTTCATTATTCTTTTGGCTTCCATAAGGTGGGTAGTCATGTTTACTTTCTTATTCCCGATTTTGGTAATTTTTTTCTTTTCTTTTTTTTCTTGACTGGTCTAGCTAAAGCTTAGCCAATTTTGTTGATCTCTTTACAGAACCAACTTTTGGTTTCATTTATTTCTGTATTGATTTTATTTTCTATTTCATTGATTTATTATCTAATCTTTGTTATTTCCTTCATTTTGCTTCCCTTGGGTTTACTTTATACATCTTTTCTAGCTTCTGAAGGTGAAAACTCGGGTGACTTTATTGAGATCTTTCTTTTTTCCAATAGAGCCATTTCAAGCTATACTTTTCCAAAAGCCAGTACTTTTCCTGCATCTTATAAGAGCTATAATGTTGTCTTTTTGTTTTCATTGAATTCAAAATGCCACCTTTCACTGAGATTTCTTCCTTGAAATAATATTAGAGTATATTGTTTATATTTGTGTATTTTCTGAATTTCTTCCTGCTATTGATTTTTAATTTAATTTCTCTGTGGTTGAAGACCATTTTTTACATGACAATTAATTTTATATTGATTGAGGCTTGTTTTAGAACTTAATATATGGTCTATTCTGGACCTAAAGATAGATAGTGTTTGAACAAAGGTCAGTTCACCAGGAACTTGTCATAATCCAAATACGTTATACCCTATGATCTGTTAGGCTCCGAACTGTTTCTCAACAAATGCACTGTGTCCCTGCCCTCGGGTCCTGTCTGTGCACAGTGCGCCCAGAGTTCCTTCTCTTTTTATCTGCCCATTACCTTCCCATTCAGTTGTTGTTATTCTTTACCATTTAGATGGCATGTGTGCATGTGTGTGTATCTTTTCTCCAAAGGTGAGATAGTTCACTGTTAACAGTACATTTGGATAGTTACGTTAAGAATTTGAGACTCAAAATTAATACTTTGGTTTACAGGTCTGTGTATTTCAATAACTGTAAGAGATGTATAAATAAACACAAAGACACACATACACACTAAGGGAAAGTACACAGGGACATTTATTCCAGGAAGACAACCTCACCAGAGTTCAGTCCACTGACATCTGGCAGCTCCTCTTTGGGGGTTCTGTTAGTGGAAGAGGAAGGGGTTAGTTATCAAGTAAACTCACCTCTAACCTGACCCAGAATCACGACTCTGGAGGCTAAAAGTGTAGCGAGGGGCCAGCCTAACAGGTCAGCAATTTCTACAGCAAGAAAGAGTAAAACATTGGCCACATTATGTAGTGATGTTAAAGCCAACGATACGAAATACATTATAGGAAAAGCAAGATGTTATAATTTCTGAACCGAGGATGAAAACATTTCCTTGCATTTAAGCATATTCCCAGCATCCTTGAAGATATAAAAAGCACGATTTGCACAAAATGTGGTGTGTGAAATATTTTAACAATTGTAAGTCCGTAAACAGAAATAATTGCTCACATTTTGAATAACAAAGTAACGAACGGCTTCCAGTTGAAGGGCTGTGGCCGTCCGTCCGTGAGGTTCTGTTCCCTCCTGCCTCAAGGGCCCTGGCACTCACACTTGGTAACATCCTCCCTTTGAGGTGGGACAAAGTCCCCGCGGCTCACAGCCTTGGCCTCAGAGCCTGCACCTCCTGCTTCCCTGATCTTGGGAGGCCTGAGCTGACAGGTAGTGGTTCAGGTGCCCTGCACATTCAGAGGCCAGCTGGAGAGGAAGAGAGCAGGAAAACCAGATATAGGAACTGCATGGAGCGGCTCCTCTCCTCCTTCCCCTCCTCTCCCCCATCTTAGGGAAAGTGCTAACCGTGTCTGCTTCACCCTGCCCAGCTGCAGGAGTCCTGATGAGCAGGGCCCACGCCTACCCTCAGCTCTTGGCCCTGCTGCTGACGGTGGTGGTTTTAAACGAGCATTTTGGAATAGTTTGTTGTTCACAAATACATTTTTTAAAAAAACTGCCTTACACCTGCCTGTCCCAGGAATTCTGAGGACATCTGTATTTTTTTGTTTGTTTTATGATCCTTAAGAATTAGGAAATTTGTCCTACCCTCAGAAAGTTTTTTTTCTTTTTCTTTTTTTTTTGAAAGTTAATTATTACCTATACAACCACAAAGGATAAAACATATTTTGAAATTGTTAAGTATAATTGGAAAACATTTAGTCTCGATTTTAGATTATTTTGAGTTTAAATGTAGTAATAGTTGTGTGGGGTTTTTTTCAGTATATGCGAAACATTTTTGTGTCTGCAGGTTAGCACTTTGGTCTTTCTGGTGTTCCTGGCTTTCAGTTAGCTACGAAAGCACATGATGTGTCTCTCAGTGGGTTTATATCTGGGAGCAGTGAAGGAACGTCAATATCAGTGATGTCCACCAATGAAACTCTACGCCATAAAATACCTCCCTTGTTTTTCAGAGGAAATGCACAGACTCCAGCCTTGGGTAAACAACAGAGCACAAGCGTGGTGCCCATCAGTCAGCTGGGCCAAAGAGTTCAAAGCCAACCCACATACACTAGCAAAGAAATAGTCCAGGGTGAAACTGGGGATAGAGAGGCTCAGAGAGTCCCAGGAGGGAGGTCGTATGTCTCGTGGTGTAGGAGTCCTCTTTGCGGTGGAGAAAACCTGCTCCTGTTAACCATTCCTTTTCCGCTCCTTTTATAAAAGCCATTGTGTTTATCTGGTTCAGCAATGCTTCACTTCACTAGGTTCTTCCAAGTTTTGCCGACCTGCCCACGCCGCCTTCCTGGCACCTGAAAGCACAGTGTTTTATTCCCTTTGGTTAAGTTTTACAATTAAAATTATGAATTAGGAGATGAAATCCTAAGTTCACACCAACTAGTTTGGGATTGAAACCGGATTCAAAGATTGACCAGGTTTAAGAAGCTCCAGCCCCTCTCTGAATTCTTTTTTGATGCATTTTTAATTGATCCATAATAATTGTGCATCTTTATGGGGTACAGGGTGACTTTCTCTTACGTGCGTGCGATGTGTAATGATCGGGTCAGGGTCATCTCAAGTACTTCAAACACTTGTCATTTCCTGGTGTTGGCAACATTTCAGAGCTTCTCTTCTACCTATTTTGAAATATAAAGTAAATTATTGTTAGCTATAGTCACCCTACTCTGCTATCAAATATTAGAACTTATTCCTTCTATCTAACGGTCTATCTGTGCCCATTAAGCAGCCTCTCTTCACCTCCCTCCCTGACATCCTTCTCAGCCTCTGGTAGCCAGCATTTGAGGCACCACCTCCCTGAGATCCACTCTTTAAACTCCCGCGTACGAGTGAGAACATGCGCTGTTTGTCTTTCTCCGCCTGGTATATTTCACTTCACACCATGATCTCTAGTTCCACCCATGTTGCTGCGAGTCACAGGATTTCATTCTTTTGAGGGCTCAGTAGTATTCCATTGTGTCTACGTATACGGCACATTTTCTTTATCCATCCAGCCTTTGATGGACACTAGCTTGATTCAGTATCTTGGCTACTGTGAGTTGTGCAGCAGTGACCATGGGGGTGCACATATCTCTTCCGTGTAACCATTTCTTTTCCTTTGGGTATATGCCTAGCAGCGGGATTGCTGGATCATAGGGGAGTTCTATTTTTAGCTTTTCGAGAAGCCATCGTACTGTTCTCATTAGCGGCTGTACTAACTTACAATCCCAGCAGCAGTGTATGAGAGTTCCCTGTTCTCCACATCTTTGCCAGCATTTGTTATTTTTTTGTCTTTTGGATAACAGGCATCCGAACTGGGTGGGGTGAGATGATGTCGCACTGTGGTTTTGATGACATTGAGCATTTCTTCGTAGACTTTTTTGGCCATTTGTATGTCTTCTCTTGAGAAATGTTTATTCAGATACTTTGGTCATTTTTAAATCAATTTTGTGTTTTGTCGTTGTTGTTGTTGCTGTTCAGTTGTTTGAGTTCCTTGTGTATTCTGGATATTAGTCCCTTGTCAGAAGAATATTTTCTCTCATCCTAGAAGTTGTCTGTTCACTCTGTTGATAGTTTCCTTTGCTGTGCATATGATTTTAGTTCAATATAACTCCCATTTGTCTATTTTTGGTTTTGTTGCCTGTGCTTTTGAAGTTTTGGCAAATAAATATTTGCCTCGACTGATGTCCTGAAGAATTTCTCCTATGTTTTCTTCTATCAGTTTCCTGTTTTAGGTCTTACATTGAAGTATTTAATCTGCTTTGGGTGTATTTTTGTGGATGGTGAGAGACAGGGGTCTAGTTTCGTTCTCTTGCACATGAATATCCAGTTTTCTCAGCACCATTTATTGGAGAGACTGCCCTTTCCCATTGTTTGTTCTTGGTGCCTTTGTTGAAGAAGAGTTGCTATAAACACAGAGATTTACTTATGGGTTCTCTATTCTATTGGTCTATGTATCTGTTTTTATATTGATGCTATTCTTTGCTGGTAGAATACATATTTTTTCTATTTAACTTCATAATAATGGTATTAAGTGGATGCTGTTATCCCTGTATTAAAGATAAGAAATATGAGTCCTGAGGGGTCGTGCCTCGGTCAGTCATGTGGGTTAGGGCCAGACTCTGGCTGGGGCTGTTTCACCCTAAAGTCATGCTTGTCCTTCCCACAATGTGAAGACTGAAGGTTCTGTTGATAAAATATTGTGAGAATTTTAAACATGTGGAGACACTGATCTAAAAACAATAGAACCAGTAGGAACACTTTCCTCTAGTGGAAGAAGATAAACAACAAATTCAGAAACTCAGGGGTACCATGAAGAAAATACGTAAAAGTGACATGAGGGTAAGTCAGAGTGCAGTAGGGGGTGAGGGCAGGACCGAGTCATCAAGAATCTTAGAGAAGGGCTCTCTGAGAGGGTGACTTTGGAATGAAAATCTGATTAATAGAGAAGCAGCTGTGAGAAGGTCTGAAGGCGGATCTTCCCAAGGGGGAGGAATAATTTATGCAACTGCTCTGAGGCAAGCTTGTGTACTGAAAGCCTTCATCAGCTTTCTCCAGTTATGCTCTTTGCAGCTGAAATAAACCTGAAAGTATCCCCTGTCCAGAACACAGCCCTGTCTAGAGTCACTCAAGAAAGGGGCCTCAGAACAGTTGTGGCACTTTAGCCTCCAGTCTCATGGATGCAATTGATCACCACCATCACCACCAGCCCAGTGGAGGTCAGTCCTTCCCCAGGGCTTTTCAGGTCTCCTCTGAGTGGTGAGTAGACCTAGGAGTTCACCCCAGCGAGAAGGCCACACTCTTGCCCAAATGTGGACTTCGAGACAGCTGTGCTAGTGTGAAGCACCTGCTTTCCTCCTCAGAGGGGCTTCTCCACGTGCATGGGTCAACCACCACAGCTTTGCAGCCTCTCACCAAGCTCTCCATGGTGTTTGAAATCTGACCCCAATCTCAACCACTGTCTTCTGGGCGGTATTCCATGCCTAGGTCTATGTTAACATCCATGACTAGGTCCGTGTCAACATCCATGCCTAGGTCTGTGATGAGGCTCCCCCAGCATGCTGTGCCCCCACCAAAACCTCCCTAAGGGCAGCCTTGCTCTTGACCATCCTGGCCATAAACATGCTTGAACAAGTCATGCGGAATTTCCGCACCTCAGTTGCCCATCTGGAGAAATGGCATGGGAGAGAGCATCTGCTAATCACTTTGTTTACCTGACATCTGAAAAAGTTATTGAACCATTAGTTTGTTTGAGACGAAGTTTCAATCTTGTTGCCCAGGCTGGAGTGCAATGGCATGACCTCGCCTCACTACAACCTGTGCTTCCCGGGTTCAAGTGATTATCCTGCCTCAGCCTCCTGAGTAGCTGTGATTATAGGTGTCCACCACCACGCCCGGCTAATATTTTGTATTTTTAGTAGAGATGGGGTTTCACCAGGTTGACCAGACTTGTCTCGATCTCCTGACCTCAGGTGATCCACCTGCCTCAGCCTCCCAAAGTACTGGGATTCAGGCGTGAACCACTGCGACTGAGGGGCACATCATGCTGGGGGAGCCTCATCTCTCCCAAATTAATATCCACTCATAGGTTAAAAAGGGATGAAAGCAACAGCCCTGATTGCCGGACCTTAAAACCTAAAATCAAAACTGGAAAACTATAAGGATATCTCACTAGAGTTCATCAGGAAATCTGTGGTAAACTATGCTGCTGCTGAAATTTTTTCCAATGATTTTATTTCCAGTTATTTTGCTTCTTTGATCTACTCCAAGAATAGTTCTTAGTGTGATACTACTTCCAGGCACATTAAAATCCCCTTTTGTGAATAAATAATTTTTAAACTAGGGACCCCAGAAATATCTATCTATCTGTCTATCCATTCATCCACCCACCCACCAACCCATCCGTCCCATCATTAATGCTGTTTTGCTTCTGAGCAAGTGGCGTCAGATTTGTTCACAGGCTAAATGAAGGTTTCCTTTAATCTCTGCTTGTACATTTATTTGCGCATATGACATCATTATAAAGGCTGTAGCTTTGCAGTTTTCTTTCTTGAGAACCCAGCCTGCGTACATCCCCTCAAGTAAAATAACTCCATTGAGAATACCTTCAGTGCGGAGGCTAATGACTAATTTTCAGGAAAAAAATGCAATTGTTTTAGTTGGGCCAATGTTTTTTCTGCCATAAACTATGAGTCACGGTAAAAGTGTGCTATGGGTAGTTTAGGTGCTAATTATGAGTCTTGGGTTCTTCTTGAATGATTTTTATTTTCATGGTAAGGAAAGAAGTTATTACATTTGCTAGTTAATTTATTTTGAAAAAAAAAATCATTTTCTACTACCCATCTTTAAAGCACCCGATCTAGTTTTATTTGGAAGAATCCCAGGATTGGAAAGCACACTTTAAAAAGAAAATCACTATTTGCAACTATCTTTGTGAGTCTCTGCAGATTAGAGTTCTCCTGTTATAGTGTTACTAAAACACAATGTAACAATACTTTGGATTCTGAAGCCAAAAAAAGTCATTGCAATCCCTTCCCCACATTTCCAGCTTTTAAATGCCTACCAAAACAGCCTCATCATTGTCTCAGTTGTAATAAATAAATCTGTGAAAATTAAACTAAAAAAAAATTCGATGTAAGTGGAAAAAGTATTTCGATGAGTTGAATTTTGTTTTATTTTTAGAGACAAGGTCTCTCTTTGTCCCCCAGGCTGGAGCATAGTGGCATGATCATAGCTCACTGCAGCTTCAACCTCCTGGGCTCAAGCGATCCTCCCACCTCAGCCTCCTGAGTAGCTGGGACTACAGGTGTGCACCACCACGCCTGGGTAAGTTTTTATTTTTGTAGAGATGGGTTCTCACTATGTTGCCCAAGCTGGGCTCAAACTCCTGGCCTCAAGCGATCCTCCCATTTCAGCCTTCCAAAATGTGGGATTACAGGTGTAAACTATGGTGCCCAGCTTTCTATGAGTTTTTATATTAGAGATTCATGCATGATTTTGACTTTTTTAAATATTAGAAAACAGGTGCTCTGGATGGACAGGAAGGTGCAAATTGGCAAACCAAGGGTTATCTTCGGTGACCCATAGACTTGTTTGGTTTAAATAACATTTTGGAAATCAGTTATTTGACACAAAATACACATTTCCGGCTCTTATTAAAACTCAGAAGATTTGACACTATTGTCTGACATTTGGACTTGACAAAATCAGCTGGAAGGGAGGGGAGGCCGTCTTTTTGGACAGCGCGTGGGTTTCTACAGGGACTGGGCTTCCAGCGAGTCTCAGCCCTCTTCCACCTGGATGCTTTTCTGCGCCCATCTTGCCTATGTGGACACTTGCGATGTAAACCCTGTGTCTGTCCCTCTGTCTCATCTCAATGTGCGTTTCCTGTTTCGGGCAGCACCTGTCATGTGCTCTGCACACCCTGATGCTGTATGTTTGTGTGTGCGTATCCACACCATGCAGTCATGCACTGAACAGGAACAGAGTTTCCGTTAAGATTTCCGTGGAGCTCAGCACTGTGAGGGTCAGGGGCGAGCACTGTGGCTCGATGCCTTATCAGGGTAATTGCACATCTGCGCTGGAACAGAATTCTGCAGGCCTCAAAGTCTATTAAAAAAATCAAAGGAATGGAAACTGTTTACCCAAACATGAAAGGGAGGCTTTTATTCACATGCACAGGCGGGAGCGGCCGGTTTGTTAAACACCTGCCCCTCAGCTGTGGCTCGCCCTTCAGGCAAAACCCTGCCACTCAAGGTGTTTGGAAAACACTGTCCAGACGAGGCCGTCATGAAACGGCTGTGCAGATGCTCAGCTGCCTTTTAGCAGAACAGATGGATTTTATGATTTACAAAAGTCAAACCTTTCGCTCTCTTGGTGTTTTTTTGTGTGTCCTCTCTTCATCTGGGTGCACACAGGCCCCAGTGACACAGGCAATCCCACAGCCCACCCATGGCACCCAGATCAAACACAGCCAGTGATGCCTCCACACACCACAGATTAGAATTCTGATTTCCTGGAGTAAAAATCACGCATTTCCCCGGGAGCTTCACTCTTATCTCTTCTTTTTCTGCCAGCATCTTTCCAGTTTACTCTGATATGGTTACAGAAATGTGTCCAGTTCAAAAATATTTTTAAAAACCAACCATGAACTCTCTTTAGTGTAAAGTGAAATAAAATTCTGGATATTAGCTAAACGTTTATTTGACATCTCAAGATATATTGAAGTGAATTCTTTTTCACTGCTGTAAAATATTGTTTCAATGCAAGCAATTGGGCCCCTACACTCCTGTTTTAATAAAGTGATTATTCCAAAGGAATGATCTGCTCTTAGATGAGAATAATTTACACACGGCACTCTTTCTTCCAGGCAGATATTTCCAACTCTGCTGTTCCTGAAAGGTCTCGAGAACTAGTGTTGGACGTGACTGAGATGGTCTGAGAACACATTCTTCCCGTTCGAGTTATTAGATTCTTGGTGGTCCCTGGCAAGGATTGGGAAACATTTCATTCAACAGGGATTGAGCCAGGTCGTGCTGTTGAGAGAAACATCAGGTGCATTTCAACATCTTCTCCTGGAATTTCTGGCCATCAATCACTGCAGGACTGTAGGAGGGACCCTGGGGCCCGGGCAGTTCATGACACGGCCTGGAGGGAAGCGCACTGGCCATGGCTTGGGTCCCAGAGCAGGACGGAGGCTGCGCCTGTCAGGAGGGCTTGGGCAGCTCGCAGAGTGGAGACATCCGTGTAAATGTCAAGGAGCGTCACAGAACAAGCATGTTGCTGAGAGAAGATGTTCTGTGCGAGGCGTGCAGGGGTGATAGGTGTTGAGGATGCTGAGTCCAGAGGGCAGAGGCCTGGGGTGGTGGGCACGTCACCAGCAGAGAGGCCGCTGGAGACCACAGAGGAAGTCGAACCCAGGGGAAAGAGCTGTGTCCAAGAACGAGTTGATAGTCTCCATGGCTGCTTAGGTAGAGATGACAAAGGGGAAAGAGAAAGAGGCTTGGCGGTTTCTGTCCCAAGAGGAGGATGGTTCCACTAAAAGTAGAAGGCCCTGGCCTGCTGGGGCTTTCTTAGGGGCTGGAGGGGAATACAAGGAGCTTGATGTTAGACACAGCGGCAAAGCTAATGTAGGTGGAGATGCACCTCTCTAGATGGACAGCCGGCAGTTTGCTGGGACGTCAGGGGCGTGGACGTCATGTTGAGTCCACTGAGACGCAGGCCTGCAGGGAAGAGAAGTCGGGTCAGGGCGTTCTGCTCAGAGGCCTGAGCGGGGGGAGGAAGGGGCATGGAAAGAAACGCTGGAGGCTGCAGAGTGAGTGAGGAGGAGGTTGTCTTGGGGAGCAGTCATGGGGCCACAGGCATCTGAGATGGGGAGCGGCGAGGGGAGCAGTCACGGGGCCACAGGCATCTGAGATGGGGAGCGGCGAGGGGAGTGGTCACGGGGCCACAGGGGTCTGAGATGGGGAGTGGAGAGGGGAGCAGTCACGGGGCCACACGCGTCTGAGATGGGGAGTGGAGAGGGGAGTGGTCACAGGGCCACACGCATCTGAGATGGGGAGTGGAGAGGGGAGTGGTCACGGGGCCACAGGCATCTGAGATGGGGAGCGGTGAGGGGAGCAGTCACGGGGCCACACGGGTCTGAGATGGGGAGTGGAGAGGGGAGTGGTCACGGGGCCACAGGCATCTGAGATGGGGAGCAGTGAGGGGGGCAGTCACGAGGCCTGAGAAGGCCGACGGGTTTAGGGTGCAAGGAGTTCCCTCGGGAGATCAGTGTTTCCACGGGGTGGTAAGGGCGGAGGAAGCAGAATGGATGGTGAGGACGCGGTGCTGATGAGGACAGCGAAGGTTCAGGAAGTGCTAGTTCAGAGGGAGGAGGGAAGAGGAGGTGAGCGGGCTGGGCTTTAGGGTGAGGCGAGGCTCATGAAGACTAAAGAGCCAGGAGGTGCAGGAAACTGGGAGTGGAGGATCCAGGGCTCCGCCAAGGGGGCGTCAGCAGGGAGGCATGAAGCCGAACAGAACGACAGGCAGAGGTGGGAGCTGGTGCTGACTGTGCTGAAGCCGGCCCTGGGAAGTAGGCAGCCCCATCACTTGGTTCACGTACAAGCAGTTCTCAAGGGCGTGCAACCTGCCAGGCGCTGCGGAGCGTCCGGGATGAAAACACTAACATGGATCACTCTCAGGTCCCCCTGGAGTCAGGAGAGATGACCTGGAAAGAGGCCCCTGGAGTGTGTGCTGCAGCCTACGGGGCAGTTCAGTGCCCAGCAGCACCAGGTGGCAGGAGGTGCCTAGGGCAGGCGCCCCTGTGCAGGACGCTGGGGGACATGAGGGGCTTGGCTGTGAGACAGGAGGGAGGGATGGGATGGGAAGGATAGGATGGGGACAGGAGGGAGGGATGGAGGCAGAAGGGAAGGATGGAGACAGGAGGGAGGGATGGGATGGGGACAGGAGAAAAGCATGGGGACAGGAGGGATGGGATGAGGGACCAGAGGGATGAAATGGGACTGGGGACAGGCGAGAGGGATGGGGACAGGAGGGAGGGATGGGGACAGAAGGGAGGGAAATGGGATGGGAGGGATGGGATGGGGACAGCAGGGAGGGATGGGGGCAGAAGGGAGGGAAATGGGATGGGAGGGATGGGATGGAGACAGGAGGGAGGGATGGGGGACAGGAGGATCTCAGCTGGGGGACAGGAGGGATGAGACAGGGTAGTTGGGTTTCCAGAAAGGCCCAGAAGAGTTTCTCTGGAGTCTGGGCAGAAGCAGGAAGCTCAGCAAGGACACCCCTGGGATCCTGCTGAGGAGGGAGAAGAGAGCTTTACACTCAGGCCCAGGCTGTCCCCGCTGGCTGCTGTGGCACTCGGCTCTGGGAGAGGCACGTGCTGCTTTTTCTGTGTGACACCAGCAGGAGTGATGTGGAGGAGAGGCTGACAGACTTGGAAAGTGAGGGACGGGCTCCATCCAAATCGATGGGCAGTGAAGATTGGCATGGGGCTGAGAGCCCAGGACAGCTGCACGGGGACCACACTGACCACGGCACCCACTCAGCATCTTCGCTCGTGGGCCAGGATGCTTATCCTCCTCTAAAGGGAGCCCTGTCGATGCTGACCATCTTTTACCAGGTATTGAATGATGCTTAGCAAAATCCTTTGACCAAAGGCTCGACATTAACGTCTAGTTCCTATGAAAATACCTACTTATTTCCATTGGACTGAACTCTGATTAAAATAAAAACAAGGACACCAGGAAAAACTACACAAAGCCTATATGCCCCATAGTTGCCTCGAAGAACCCAGGAACTGTGCAGATGGGCCTGGGGAAGCCCCATGTGTGTGACACCATGTGGGGCTGGCGCATCCCTGCTGTGACGTGTGTGTATCCCTGCCGTGATGTGTGACACCACGTGGGGCCAGTGTGTCCCTGCTGTGATGTGTGTGTATCTCTGCCGTGATGTGTGACACCACGTGGGGCCGGTGTGTCCCTGCTGTGACGTGTGTGACACCACGTGGGGGCTGGTGCGTCCCTGCTGTGACATGTGTGTATCTCTGCCGTGATGTGTGACACCACATGGGGGCTGGCGTGTCCCTGCCGTGATGTGCGTGACCCCACACGTGGGCTGGTGTGTCCCTGCTGTGACGTGTGTGACACTACGCGGGGGCCAGTGTGTCCCTGCCGTGACCTGTGTGACACCATGCAGGTGCTGGCGTGTCCCAGCCATGTGTCAGGCCACTGCTGTCTGTCAGTATCACCCCAGAAGCTCAGCATGAAGACAGCATGGCTGCCTGAATTTATAGATGAGAGAATGGGGCTCAGCGTGGTGATCACCTTATGAAATCATGGGATACGACTTAAATGAGGGTTGGAGGAGGCATTTGAATGGTGTCACTGAGAAAGTGGCATGACGCTGTGTCTGACCAGCAAATGCAAAGGTTTTATGTGGCCTGTGGACCTGTTTCAGGCTCTCCTGAGAGACGGTACCTGGGAGCAGGGGCCTGAAGCACCTCCTGGGGCCTCTAAGTCCTGTATCAAGTGGCCGGTGCCATGTCCCATTGCTCGGGGTCTCCTTTAAGCGCCGAACTTCACTGAGTCTGCAGCACTGTGGATACGAAGACAGTCTGTTATTTTATGATCCACTAAGAAAGAAAATACACTGCCAAGTACATTAAAGCAGAGTGCTTCTTTCTGACTTGGAAGTTTTATTTTATACTTATTTAAAGGGTTCTTTCAATGTATTTTGTGGAATATCTACATGTATATCTACATACATCTATTTATACATAGACTTGTATTATATATTATTGTTTTGAAATCACAGGAAGGACAGTGAAAGCGAACAGTCTTAGTGAATTTGGGTTTCTATAACAAGCTACCATAGACTGGGTGGTTTATAAAAATCAGAAATTCATTTCCCATAGTTCTAGGGGCTGGAAGTTCAAGCCCAGGGCAGCAGCGTGGTGGGGTTCTGGTGAGGCCCCTCTGCGAGGTTGCAGACGGCGCCTTCTCACTGTGTCTTCACGTGGTGGAGGGGAGAAGAGCTCTGAGGTCCCTTTTGAAAGGGCGCTAACCGTGTTCACCAGGGCTTCACTCTCATGACCCCATCACCTCCCCAAGACCCCACCTCCTTGCCCATTGATATGGGGTGAGGATTTCAGTATTGGGATTTGGGGGAACACAAACATGCAGACCACACTGAGTGAATCCATTAGGGTATTAAGAAAACACATTTACATTCAGAGTACAATGGTGTCGTGGATGCCCATGGCTTTCCAGGTAACCGCGGCTGTGGGCCCTGAAAGAGCGTTTGAGATCCAGTGTTCTCAGAGCAGGAGCTGCCACTGCCGCTGCAACATCCTCCCCGCCACCGACGCCGGCTCTGTGAGTTTCGCTGCTTCGGATTTCTCAAGCTAGAAGCAGGCATCCCTTTCAGCAATAGCGAGGAATCCGATGCCTTCCTAGTTTGGGCCTTGGAAGCTTTGCTGACTGCAACGTCCAGGGGTTGCACCTGTTCGGCCAGGCCACCAGGAATAACCCCCAAGAGCTGCCTGTCCAGCGAGCTACAGCAGCCCTGGAAAAACAGTCTCCATACGGGAAATGAGGCCTTGCCTGTGAAATGCACCCTAACACGTGGGGGAAGATAAGAGATGGAAAATTGTGTATCCCAGGACCGATGGCGTATGGTCACTCAGGACCCACTGAGGCTGGTATTAGGAGCAAAGATAGAAAGCAAGACATTATTCCAGTCATATTTTATATAATACCGCTGGGAACATGTGGGAGCTTGCACATTTGGGATGTCCTCTGCCGGGTCTTCGGCCTTTTGTTTTTGGGGTGTATGTAAAATCTAAGTCATCATCGTTAGGGTACTGGACACCTCAGCCTCTCTCTGTCTGGTTCTGTTGTCAAAAAGCCGTGGAAAAGGTAAAAACTTAGGGCTTGAGGGGCCTGAGGGTTCCATGAGAGAGGTGCGAATGAGCTGGTGCATACACACATTGCTGGTGGTGAAGCAACAGCAAACAGGCAACTCGGGGGCTGTTCATCCTTCAGCAGTGAAACTGTGACCCGTGACCACTGCCCAGGGTTCCATGTAAGAGAAAGCATCCAGGCAGAGCCCTCGGTGAGCCGTTCGATAGTCAACGTTCTCTTGGAGAAGTTTGCTACACTCAGGCCAGACCAAGTGCTAGAAGCAACTGCGTGGCTACATTTTTGTTTTTATGTTTGGAAAGACAAAGGTAAAGCCGTGGGGAGTGAGATTGGTCTGGATAAAGCTGAGATCCTGGAGAACAGACCCCATGAGGGTCAGGGGAGAAGCATGTGTGAGTTAACGTCGCTGTGATGCAAGCTGCCGTCTCATTCTGCACAAGGTGAAAAGGGCAGACTGAATCACTGAAGCCACTTAGGAGCCTTTTGTCTGGGAAAAAACAAAATCGGTCTGTTCAGTAGACTGACACTTGATAGTCAGTCTAGGAGAAAATGTGTCTGCAGCTGCAGTATTCTGCTTGAGTTCCTCACCAGGGCTTCCCAATTAATGTTGCTGATTGACTGATCAAAAAACCATCTGGCACAGATGCTAATACTGCACACCCAATGAGCGGCTGCTTCTTCCTCACCCTTCCTCAGCCAGAGGACCTGCACAGAGCTTTCTTCTAGATTTGTTCTTTTGGAAGACAAGAAACCACCCTATGGAGAGATGTCTATCCGATCACTGCACATCGTATTAGTCATTTCTCATGCTGCTATAAGGACATATCTAAGACTGGGTAATTTATAAATCAAAGAGGTGTAATTGACTCACAGTTCAGCATGGCTGGGGCAGCCTCAGGAAACTTAACAGTCACGGCAGAAGGAGAAGCAAACACGTCCTTCTTCACATGGCAGCAGCAAGGAGAAGGGCTGAAGCACTGAGCAAAACGGGCGAAAGCCCCTTATAAAACCATCCGATCTTGTGAGAACTCACTCACTATCATGAGAACAGCATAAGGGTCACCACCCCCATGATTAAATTATCCCCCCCTCCCACCTTCTCCCTCCCACGACACATGGGGATTATGGGAACTACAATTCAAGGTGAGATTTGGGTGGGGACACAGAGAACCATATCACACATAATAGAAAATATGTCTTAATTTACACTGGGACGTCTGTAGTGATTAAGTGTAGACACTTAACACTCACACATCATAGCCATGAAATCTCATTGCACTGCACTGGCATTAACGGAGCCCTCATCATGTGCACATTTACCTAGGAGATGGCTTTCACCTAGGAGATTAAATTTAGACAATCATGTCTGCAAAGGGAATGCCAATCATTTGGATGTGAGAAGGTGGGTTTTGTGATGGAGATGTCCTTCCAGCCTAATTTTTGAATACAATTTGACAGGAAATTCAATGTATAAGTCCATGTGTGAGGGTCTGGGGCAGATGAAGCCACACTTTTCTTTTCTTCAGTTCTCTGTAGCTTCTCCTTCAGGCCCTGCTGGGAGGGTGCAGCAGAGTGAAAACTATTGGTGTCCTGTGAAGAGAGTGGGAAACTTTGTTTCAGGTCCTTTAAGAAAGGGCCAAGGATCCTCAGCTCTAGTTTCCCTCCAACTCTAAAATTCTAAGTACAGACTTTTTCAGAAGACAAAGACCAGGCGTTGGAAAACAAAAGATGTTAGAGATGAGGTGGGTAAAAACGTAATTGTTGTTTCTTATACTTGTTTACTGACAAATACGAAGTAAACAGTTGGTAAGAGGTGATTTCTCTAGACCTCTGCAAATATGAGATTTCACATTTAACAATCTCTCGCACTGTTCGTATTCATGCAGTCAACCCTCTTAGCATATCTGCGCTGCTGGAAGAGCCAAAGCTAAAACGCCAGGTCTACTGATGGTGCCGGGGGTCTCGCTGTTTCTGTTGTGTACTCATGGTGCCGGGGGTCCGGCTGTTTCTGTTGTCTACTGATGGTGCCGGGGGTCCGGCTGTTTCTGTTGTCTACTGATGGTCCCGGGGTTCTGGCTGTTTCTGTTGTGTACTGATGGTCCCGGGGGTGCGGCTGTTTCTGTTGTGTACTGATGGTGCCGGGGGTCCGGCTGTTTCTGTTGTGTACTGATGGTGCCGGGGGTCCGGCTGTTTCTGTTTTGTACTCATGGTGCTGGGGGTGCGGCTGTTTCTGTTGACTTCCTGTTTCTTCCCTTTGCAGCTCACCGATTTTCCAAAGTATGGACACCTGGCACAGTTGCCCTCAGCTGTATTCAGACCTATTCAGAAACAGCTGCCTCTGACATCCTGAAATTTATCTTTTTATTCTAATATTTCAACTGCCGTTTTTAATTTTCAAAATAAACTGTGAGATTTGATATTGTTCAGAGTTCACACAACAAGTCTTTCATCCTTATCTAGAAATATCTTTTCAAGGCCAGAGCCTCTGTGGTTTCTCCTCCTTAACACAGACGCTGAATGACATAACTGTGTGTTGGGAAAACGTCCTTTGTAAGGGTTCTCTGTCTGTCAATTAAGAAAGCGGTTCCATGAAAACACATCCTTTGTTTTATGAGCAGAATCAGAGATTCCCGGGGAGAAACAGGACCCAGGGAGATGAGAGCTTTCAGAGATACCGGAGAGCTTGGCTGGTCTGGGTATCTCTGTGAGGCCAGAGGAGGGGCCTCTCAGCATCTCAGTAGGACCACACCAGTCCAGCCTGACCACAATGGCCTTCAGGGGACTGATCTTGGACGGGTGTTAAACCTCCCTATTCCACAGCCCTCCCAAAGGCTCTGACTTAGTACTTAGCAAGGGGCTGAGGGATTCTTCATTCATAGCAATGCTCCCAGGTAATAGTCGGACAGTTCCTGGAAGCACTAAATTATTGAATTGTAAGCACTCGTTTGCATCAGATGCTGTATAGGCTGCCACCCCAAAGTGTATAAAACGGGATAAAAACTAAACGAAAGTGGATTAAAACATTCCAAAAAAAAGTGTTGAGTTTGGGGTTGAGGCCTCAAATCAGTGACTATAAGAACAACATTTCACTAGGATCTTAGAATAAATCCATGTTTTGACATAGAACTTGAGAAGAGGCTGATATAAGGTAAATGCTGTGTATTTCTTCAGGATAATAATTTTGAGCAACCATGAGTTCCGTTGAAGCAGAAGGTCTGTGAGTTCTCCCTGTGAGCTGGGGAGCTGGGCCAGAGCCCAGAGGCAGCACCCGGCCCTGGGGGTTCTCTCCCCGAAGACCGGCCACCCTGCCCAACGCGGGCAGCCCCATTCAGTCACTGTCATGAAGACGTTCGCATAGTTCCTCTTCCTTTGAAGGATTTCCCTCACATGCTCTATGGGGAAATGTTTAGATAAGAGAGAAGATGGGCCAGGTGCAGTGGCTCATGCTGGCAGTCCCAGAACTTTGGGAGGCTGAGGTGGGAGGATCACTTGACCCTGAGATGTCGAGGCTGCAGTGAGCTATGATTGCACCACTGCCCTCCAGCCTGGGTGACAGAGCGAGACTGTGTCTCAAAAAAGAAAAAGAAAGAAGAAGAAGAAAAAAAGAGGAATAAGAAGAAGAAGAGTGGAGGAAAGAAAAGATGACAAACGTGAGGATATTGCTGGGGTTCCAGGACACCTCTGAGGCTGGGCTGCAGTGCCCCTCGATGGGCGCTGGGACCCCACACCAGCGCCTGGGGCTGTATCTTAACCCTCATTCCCATCTCCACTCACTTCCCCAGCATCTCCTCATCCTGCCAAATGGAGAAGCACAGTGGCCCCACCCCAGTACAGACCCCAAGAGACTGTCAAGAAGAACACAGAGGCTTCACAAAGCATTGCCTCAGGACCCCTGAGGGATGCCCGTCCCTGAGCCCCTGGCACACAAGGTGAGCTGTGGGAAGCAAAGCCTGCAGGCGAGGCCTCCCCTATCATTTCCAGGTAGGGCCTGCTCCGTTGGTCATTCCCACAGGCGGCTCAGGTATAATACGCACTTCCAAAGAATCTCAGCCCATAGAAGAAGCTTGTCTCCCTGGAGGACCGGGTGGGTGACTGTCCAGAAACATGTGCACATGAGGTGTGGAGAGGAGGCTTTCCTGCCTGGCCTGAGATCTGCAGGGGTGGGCAGAGGTGGCATGGGCCTTGTGGGCAGAGGTGGCACGGGCCGAAAAGCTTTTGCTTTGATTCAGAGGTATTTCAGTTTGTTTTTAGAGAAAGCATGTAGATTTTCCTCTTAGAGTCTGCTTTTGTGTGTCGGATTCAATATCCCTAACACCATCGTTTTTGGGAGCAGAAGGAGGGAGCATCGTGAACCTGCAGAATGAGGTTATGGTGGGATTACCCCGAGAGATACAGGAGGAGGAACACGCATTTCTGCAGTGAAGCAGAGTACGCAGGGCTTAGGTTTCCAGAGCCCTTTTTAGGGGCACCGTGAGAACCATGAGGATGCAGCTGAAGCCCACCTGGCCACGGGTGGCCCCACACCTTGCTCGGGTCCCAGAGCTCTCCCCCATATGGCTGCACCCAGTGCCAGCCGCTGACCCCTGGGGACGCGGCCAAGACAGGGCTAGTGGTCACCTTAGAATAGGGCAGGGGCTGGGACTGGGGCTGGAATGGGGCACAGAATAACCATCCTCTTCACAGCCCAACAGGGCCTTTTGTTCTGTTTCTACATTTAATACTCTTTGATTCCAGTAGATCCAAAGTTACAGTCTCCCAGAGTAGGCCACAGACTGTGAATCTGAGACCTTTTACATAACCTAGCCAAACCATCCTGAGCTGTCATGATCCAGAAAAAATCTCTTCTGAGAAAGAAAATGAAAGCGAAAGTAATCAGAGGAAAGGCCAGATAAATTTCATTTGCACAAAGCACAGGGATGCTTCCCGAAGGTTCCAGATGGGGGGACTTCTGTTTAGGGTCTGACGGATCACAGCTCACCTGTTTTATTACAAAGCATGACTGCTCACCAGGCTCTGCTGCTGAACACGACCTGTTCTGAATTCAGACTTGGCTAGTAAAAGCTCTATAATAAAAACAATTCTTTGATGTCCAATCCCAGCACATAAAATCCCAAAATATGCTTTTACTAAGGTGAACGAGTGAATGGTTTGGATTAACATGTGAACAGTTACAAATGTCAGAGGCTGGGAGGGATATTAACTCAACTGGAAATTTCACTCAAGCCAGGTGTCTGGTTTAAATTTGAGGAGTTGAATATATTAAATATGCTTTATTGAGCTGTCATGCATGAAATTGCATCCTTATGTATCGGACAAACATCGGATGGATTTCCCAGAAGTTTGTGGGAGACCGACAGTCTTTGGGAGACGTGGAGGAGAAGACCTTGTCTCAACCCCTCTCGTGCATAGACCTAGAGCCCGGCCAAGCCTGGGGACACCAAGTCCTAGGCAGATGCTGCCCCTGGGGCGGCTGACACCCTGGGCCAGCGGGCTCTTCCACGGAGAATGGAAACGGCCTGGTCTGAAACTGCACAGGGGCAGCAGAGTCAACCGGGCAGCTGCTCTCCCTGTGGGAAGCGAAAGAGCAACTCTTACCCTCTCTGCAGAGGACATTTGGAGGGTTCTCCAGCTGCAGCCATCACTCTTCTCTCTATTCCCGAAACAGGGAGCCCCACTGGCTGGAAAGAGACAAACACAGGTGCTGTGTGGAGTGGCATGGCAGATAGAATCGAACCGTACACAACGGGAGTATGACACGTTTGCCTTTTAAGATTGATATTTTTAGATCAAAATTTAAGCTACAGAATAGACAACAAAATATTTTGAGAAATGTTGAAGATCTATTTGATGCATTAATTTATGAAATTCCATAGGAATCACCTTTTCTGCAAATACTCTCTCAATATATAGACACACATGCAAGCAAATGGTTGTGAATTTGTTAACAGAACACTACCCAGCACACTTACTCATCAACTGGGCTCATTTGATCTTTCTAAGCTTCTGTTTCCATGTCTGCAAATAGGAATGATAATAGCTCTTACCTCACAGCGCAGTAGTGATGATTAACTAATATCATCTTTATAAAATTTAACATTGTTCTGGCCAGGCAGAGTGGATCACACCTGTCATCCCAGCACTTTGGGAGGCCAAGGCAGGTGGGTCATTTGAGGTCAGGAGTTTGAGACCAGTCTGGTCAACATGGTGAAACCCCATCTCTAGTAAAAATACAAACATTAGCCAGGTGTGGTGGCGCGTGCCTGTAGTCCCAGCTACTCGGAGAGGCTGAGGCAGGAGAATGGTGTGAACCCGGGAGGCAGAGGTTGCAGTGAGCCGAGATTGTGCCACTGCACTCCAGCCTGGGTGACAGAGTGAGACTCTGTCTCAAAAAACAAACAAACACCTTACCATTGTTCTGGTGCTGTGTGTGTTGGAAAAATGGCAGAAGGAAGATGGGATTCCAGGGAAGTGTCCTACAGATGAAGGATGAGATGCTGATGGTAATTGTGTGTTGGGAGGGCACAGGGAGAATCCTTTGCATGTGTGTTTGTGTGTGAGAGGAATGTTTCTTGCAAGTGGAAGATAACTGTTGCCATGTGTTTGTGTGCCGGGTAGTCCTTTTTCTCCTATTTCTCACCCAATGTGTCCAATTTGACATTAGAGCAGAAAACAGACGCCTTTTTTGTTTGTTTGTTTGAGATGGAGTCTCGCTCTGTCGCCAGGCTGGAGTGCAGTGGCACAATCTTGGCTCACTGCAACCTCTGCCTCCTGGGTTCTAGTGATTCTCCTGTCCTAGCCTCCTGAGTAGCTGGGACTACAGGCATGCGCCACCACACCCAGCTAATTTTTGTATTTTTAATAGAGACGGGGTTTCACCATGTTGGCTAGGATGGTCTCAATCTCCTGACCTCAGGTGATCCGCCCACCTCGGCCTCCCAAAGTGCTGGGATTACAGGCGTGAGCCACCATGCCTGGCCAGATTCCCTTTTATGCAGGTATAGCCAGGAAACTTTCAGAGGGCTAGCTAAACAGTAGTTCCCAAAGGAACAACCTCCTTCTGGCTAGTTGCATGTGGATGCCTAAGTGCTTCTAACTCCAGACAAACGCCAGCCCTGGAATCCAGGTGCCCCCTTCCCGTCCAGGAGGTCTGCACCTCTGGCTGCCTCATGGACAGCTAGGAGCAGTGAGAGGGAGGCATGCACCACACCCAGGCATGTGGCAGTCCAGAGGGCCCTCTGTGGCAGCTGCAAAGATGGCAGCCTTACCGAGAGGCACACGTGCCACTTGAACTCAAAGCTCGGGGGCACTGTGTGCCTGCTTCAGAGCTCCAGAACACTTAGGCTCTGTGACTCTCAACGGGACTCAAGCATTTCTCCTTCGTAGTGGAGTAGCAAACTCGTGTTAAACTAGGCAGTGCCTGTTACTAGCCGAAATTTAGTGAAGAAAACCAACTATACGCAAGTTTATATATTCCGTTAAATATTGCATGAAATAAAATAATGTTTTTTGGAAGGATAAAGTTTCTACAGAAATGAAAAACTGGTGATACTTGGGATAAAAAGTGGTCAAAGCCCTAAATATCTATCACCCAGTCTAGTTCAGTACATGCCCTTTAGAATATTCCAGATTATGATTTATATAACCTTTTGTGTAAACAGTAAGATAGTATTTCAGGCCTTGCAAGCCATATGGTCTCAGGTTTACCTACTGAATTTTGTCAACGTAAATCACAACAAATCATAGAATTCATAAATAAGCACAGCTATGCTCCAATCAAACTTTATTTTTATTTTTTTGAGACAAGGTCTCACTCTGTCTCCCAGGTTGGAGTGCAGTGGCTTGATCATGGCTGACAGTAGCTTCAAGCTCCTGGACTCAAGCAATCCTCCCACCTCAGCTGGGACTATAGGCATGTGCCACCATACCTGGCTAATATTTTTTATTTTTTGTAGAGAAGGTGTCTCACTATCTCACTATGTTGGCCAGGCTAGTCTCAAATTCACAGGCTTAAGCAATCCTTCCACCTCAGCCTCCCAAAGTATTTGGGATTACAAGTGTGAGCTACTGTGCCCAGCTAAAACTTTATTTAAAAACAAACAACAATAAAAAAATCCACAGGCAGCAACCCATAGCCTTGCTTTGCTTAAACCTTTCCTAGTTAAGAGCTTTTTGACTGAGAAGGCTATAGCTTCAAAATTCCAAAATTTATTCTCAAAATCTAGATGGTTGAGTTTGACCATATGTTTTCCTATAGCAGATGAGTGGATTTAATAAAATAGCAGTCAAGTATATTGGAAACGATGCACAGAAAGTGAAAAGACTGAGGAAAAAGATACAATCTCATGCCAGGTGCAGTGGCTCACACCTGTAATCCCAGTACTTTGGGAGGCCGAGGCAGGAGGACCACTTGAGGTTAGGAGTTCAAGACCAGCCTGGCCAACATGGTGAAACCCCATTTGTACTAAAAAATACAAAAATTAGCCAGGCATGGTGGCCGCATGCCTGTAGTCCCAGCTACTCAGGCGGTTGAGGCAGGAGAATAGCTTGAACTAGGGAGGCGGAGGTTGCAGCGAGCTGAGATTGCGCCACTGCACTCCAGCCTGTGTGACAAGAGTGAAACTCTTTTTTTATTTTTTATTTTTGAGACAAAGTTTCAGTAACCTGTGGAACAACACCAAGGTGTCACATAATTATACCTGGGATCCCAGAAAGAGTAAAGGAAATGAGAGAAGAACATTTGAACAAATAGGGGCCAAAACATTTCTAAATTTGGTGAAAACTCTAAGTGAATAGATCTAGGAAGCTCAAATAATCTCAAGTAAAAAAGCATACACATACACACAGACGCACAATAAATACTTACAAGGCCTACCACAATCAAATTGCTGAAAAACAGTGGTAAAGAAAACATTTTAAAAGTAGCTGGAGAGAAAAGACCCATTCCATGCTGAGGTGCAAAGATGAGAAAGATGATTGTGGGCTTCGTGATAGATACTACGGAAGTCAGGAGACAGGGAAATGGCAGGCAGTGCTGGGAGAGTATAAAAGCAAAAAATAACTGTCAGTGAAAAATCGTATACCCAGCAAAAACAGCCTTTGAAAACAAAAACCCATCATGACGAGATGCCACAACACACCCAACAGAATGGCTGTCGTCTCAAAGTCTGAGGTTACCAGGCATTGAAGAAGAGACTGGTGCCTTCCTACAGTGCTGGTGGGAATGTTCAATGGTACAAGCATTCGAAAACATCCACTGGAAAGAGATTGACAGTTTATTTAAAAATATGCATCTACTTACTGTGTAAATCAGCAGTTCAGTCCTATAAATACACACAAGATAAAGGGAAGCACACGTCCACACAAAGACTTGAACCTGAATGTTCATAGCACCATTATTCATAATAGCTCTAAATTAGAAACGACCTAAGTGTCCATCAGGAGACACGTGAATAAGCACATTGTGGTGATACATTCATACGGTTGGGTATTACTTACCAGTTAGGAAAAAGCAAGCTACCAATGCATTCAAAACCCTGAATGAATCACAAACACATCGTGTAGAATAGAAAGGGCAGACACAGAGGCATGCGTATTGAGTGTTTTACGTTCATGCAATTTCTAGAAAAACAAATCTGTGGAGAAAGAAAATCAGTATTTTGGGGGGCTAAGAGGCTGGAGGTGAACTCAGATGAGGCATGAGGGAAATTGTGGGGGTCATGGGAATGTTTAAAACTGAATTATGGTGTTACATCATAACTCCATAAATTCAATGAAAATCATTCAATTATACATTTACAATGGGTGAATATTATGAGATATAAATTGTACCACAATAAAGCTGTGAAAAAAATGAAGATGACATAAAAATTTGTTTCAAACAAACACACAAAAACCAGATGGGCAAAATAGAAACCTAAGAGCAAACATGTGGCTTTAGCCTCAACCGTGTTGATCATCATGTTAAATACGAATGGGCTCAAAGGAGCACATACTGTATGGCCCATCAGTCTAGACGTCAGGAAAATGTAAGCTCATCTCCAGTGTCAGTGGTTGCCTGGGGATAGAGGGAGGAGGAGGTAAAAATGAGAGATTGCAAAGGCGCACAGGTATATACCTACGGCGAGCCTTTCAAATTGCACACAAAAAATGTGCAACTTATTAAATATCAATTATTCCACAGTAAAGATGCAAAAAATGAAATAATACTTATCAAATTATATGCTTCAAACATATATAGCTTATTTTATGTTAGTTACAGCTAAATATATATACATAATAAAAACTAAAAATAAAATGTGATAAGATCCCTAAGGACTTGCTCTGTGAGCTTAAAAATTCCATTACATCCATATTTATTTATTTTTTTTATTTTTATTTTTTGAGACGGAGTCTCACTCTGTCACCCAGGCTGGAGTGCAGTGGCACAATCTAGGCTCACTGCAACTTCTGCCTCCCAGGTTCAAGCTATTCTCCTGTCACAGCCTCCCGAGTAGCTGGGATTATAGGCATGCACCACCATGCCTGGCTAATTTTTGTATTTTTAGTAGAGATGGGGTTTTAACACATTGATTGGCCAGGCTGGTCAGGCTGGTCTTGAACTCCTGACCTCAGGTGATCCTCCCGCCTTGGCCTCCCAAAGTGCTGGGATTACAGGCATGAGCCACCATGCCTGGCCTTCATTTATTTTTTGTATTCCCCTCAGAATCCTGCATGCTGAGTATGTGTTTAAAAGATTTTTAAAATGTTAATGTTTTAAACAATCCATTTTAAAAAAAGATTGTCCGACTGGATAAAAATAACAGGACTGAAATATATGCTGCCTACAAGAAACAAACTATAACTATAAATATAGGTGAAAAGTAAAAGAAAAAAGCTACTCAGGCCAACATCAGACATAAAATGCAGATGTGTTAACGTGAGACAAGTGGACCTGGGGTTTTCAGGGCTTTGAGGTGTGAGGACAGCGTTATGCTGGTGGTGGAGTTTCTGTCCTAACAGGAGTGCAGTAAGGCCTCCTGTAAGCAGAGACTGCAGAATGAAGGAAGGCTGAGCAGTGTCGTGGCCCTGTGGCTCTCGTCCTGCACCGGTAGCTGCTCCAGAGGGCCTGTGAAGTTCCTGCCCCACAACGCATCTTCTGCACATCGGTGCTCGATGTAGAAGGGTTTCAGTGCCCTTGGAATGCCAGGGGGAAAGTCTCATTTATTACACAGCGTGGACACATGAATCAGGAATTTTCAGTCAATACATTTCTTTTGATATAAAAAATAATTGTTTCTTTTTTTTTTTTTGAGACGGAGTCTCACTCTGTCACCCAGGCTGGAGTGCAGTGGCGCAGTCTCGGCTCACTGCAAGCTCCGCCTCCCGGGTTCACGCCATTCTCCTGCCTCAGCCTCTCCGAGTAGCTGGGACTACAGGCGCCCGCCACCACGCCCGGCTAATTTTTTTGTATTTTTGGTAGAGACGGGGTTTCACCGTGGTCTCGATCTCCTGACCTCGTGATCCGCCCGCCTCGGCCTCCCAAAGTGCTGGGATTACAAGCGTGAGCCACCGCGCCCGGCCAGAAAAATAATTGTTTCTTGTGTGTGGCTGACAAAGAGTTAAAAAATCAGGAATGCAGGCAGGCTTTGAGAATGATGTATCTTTGCTTATTCTTCTTGACAGGTTTCCTATTATTCATGGAAATCGGGGAATTCTGGCATCTTTTCAGGCCACCTGTAGAACATCTGGTATTCGTTTAGGAAAATGGGTTCATTAAAGGAACTATAATTTATTTGACTACTTTGGCACTCATGGGGATATACTTGGTTGTCAATACTCTGGGCAGATTTGTGGGTGGGTAATTCTATGGGTGAGCAAACAACAGGGAAGAAACTCTTTTGGAAGAGCCTGTGCTTTGAAGCCAGCCTGGATCAATACTGACCAGGCAGGGCTTGTCTCTTCTCCACAGTGACCACAGATATCCATTCTGAGTTTATAATATTGTGATTTTTTTTGTTTACCACAGCATTACATTTTTACTAAGCAGGACACATGTGCCAATGCCTAATCACCAGGCTACTAAAGAATAAAGCAAAACACGTAAAAGAGCCCTGGGGTCCTGAAGTCCCGCCTCGAAAATCAATGATGCTGTTTAACTTTCCATCCGTAGAGACTGACAAAATGATTTTTGAAAATACTGTCAGGATCTGAGATTTCTGTCCTGTGTAAAAATGGGGTAGGAAGAGAAATAGCCAACAAACTTCCTAATAAAGGAAGGTGAAAACAAGGTGACTTTCCCATTGCTCTTCTAAATTAGATCTTAGGAAAATGCTTTTTTTTTTTCTGCCATGGGGATTTAAAAAAAACTGCTAATTTCATGACAGGAAATTTCTGAAAGTAAAATATAGACTACAAGATACATTCACTTTTTTTCAGTGTAGCTCAACAGCACGTGGGTCAGGCCCCAAAAGAAATATATTTTACCCACAATGCTTTCTGATTGACAAGGAATTATGGACTTATCTTTTTCATTTCTGATTACAAAGACCACCTTGGTTCTGTCCCGCTGCAACCACATCGGAAGAAAGGGGTCAGGTATTCTAGGAGTACAGGGACTGATAAATTCCAAAAATATGTTGTCTAGAAAAAAATTGTTAAAAATATAATGGCAAATTTTATTCATTAATATTCCCTTGCCCTGTATGTGAAGAAAGGTAGGTTAAAGAGGTACTTAGAAGCAATTGTGTACCAGGAAAATAGAGTTTGTTTTCGTATCTTTTGCAAGATAAATGAAATTCCTTTAGCGTCCACACCCATGCTTTTATAATCGCCTGATACACCAACATCCAAAGAAAAATCGAAAACAGGCAAGAAAAAGGAGACAGAAAAGGCACGAGATACACCGCCCTTTTGTTTGTTTGTTTGTTTCAGGGCTCAGGATTGACTGGGTCCTCGGGAGGGGACTCGAGGGCAGAAGGATCTATTAATCTTACAACTATGTGTTTCATTTTCCAAGTGGTCAGTTTTTTAGGTTACTTTATGAAAAACTGAAATGGAACACAGAATATGAACAATTTCTCAGGGTAAGAGCAGCTAGATGTAAAATAGCATCATGCAATTAAAGAAGAAATCTTCCAGCGAATAGAACCCCATTTCGGGGATTTTCACCGTGGGCGTGAGGGTCACACATGACTGAAGCCCGCCCGAGGGGCAGGCGAGGTCACTGCAGGTTGTCAGTTACAGAGCTGTGCGTCATAGCCTTCGGGGCCCAGATGAAATTCACTCTTCTATGCATTTGCTTGAAAATGCATTATTTGATATTCATTTTGTATACTTAATTTAAATACAAAATGAAATGTAACCTGATATTGAAAATAAAAACTCCAGGGCAACGTCTACATTTCTATGTATTTAGTCTTTTCAAGGTCTACATTTTAAAAGCAAGAAATGAACAAAGATAGGAATACATTACTCTGGCAGGAAAATTACACGAATTGATAAAGTGGGTTCTGTCTATTGTTATTTATCCTACTAGAAATTAAAAAAACTTAAAATGTTCTCATTCTTTAATTAAAAACACAATAGTAAACCCATTACATGCCAAGATAAATAACGTGTAATTAAAAATAAATGTAATTTTTGAACCAAACCATCTTGACTGACAAGAGTGCTATACTTTCCACTGCAAATCCAGTGTCCGGCTTCCAGGAAGGCAGCCAGAGTCTGAGGCCACTCTTGCACTCTATCTGTGTGGGTTTGAAGTGTGCAGTGAATACTTTGTGTCACTCACAAATGTATTAGGGAAGAGGAGATTATTTTAATAACCTTTCCTAGGTAATTGTCGTTATTCTTCGATATCACCCCCAAGCCCCAAAGGTGGTAGCTTCTTAAAGATGCACCGCCGTGTGGGATCTGAGCCCTCCTGCCTGGGCACGCACCTGCCCCTGCGTCGGCATCCACGGGCCCATGGCACCGCAGTGGTCTTCCTCGCTCGTCACTTTGTACCATCCTGCGGTGGGAACAAACAGCTCACTGAGTTCTGCAGATCATCCAAATGTTGACACTTCTCACTACACAATATAAAAAGCATTTTTGTTAACCTCCCCACAGACCTCCTCAAAACACCCTTTAAGCCAGTGACAGGCTCACAGACGGAGAGACACAAGGTCTTTGGAACTGTCACTTTCACAGTGATGCTTGAATTGTTATCATAGGCAATAAAAACTGTCAGCCATCATCTTTGAAATGACAGACTCACTTCCTCATTTTTGAGAAATATCTGCCAGTTCCAGTTCCCAAGTCTGAACGACCAGGGCTGGCGGGTCAGTCACCGTCTTCAGTAACCGTGGTGACCCACTGCCTGTGATCCCCGAGTTTCCACAGCCCTAAATTATTGTAATGATGATATCCATGGAAGACTTGTGGAAATTATACAATTATAAAACGTGCAATAACGTCAACAGGAGATTGCTCTTGGATAAGCCCAGCACAGGGAAATGTCATTTGACAGTTGATTGGCCCCCCGGTGCTTTTCTGAAAAGAAATCACCAAGGCGGAGGGACACAAAACGCTCCTTCGTGTATCGGCCTGTGTGCAGAATGTCTCCAAGATATAAATGACTAAGAACACTTAATTTGCCACCAGAATATGTTTGCTGCGACTAATTTGGGGTGACTTGTATTTTAGCTTGGATTGAAAATGGGATCTGAAATGTAAAGAACACTGTTAGATTTCCCCCACAGGCTGCTCTCTCTTTGGGTGATTTGCTAACTGTTAATTTGCATTGATTCTCTGGGGGACCTTAATTCAGATGTCTCCCCACCTCTTCGCTGTGGTTTTCCTTGTCCTTAGTCATGCGATCTTTGGGAGGTTTTAGGGAACGTTATCCAGAAAAAGAAATCACTTTAGATGTTAAAATGTAGAAATAAATCAGTCCATTCATCATTAGGGAAAATGAATTGTTCCAGAACCCAGGACTCTATAAAGTAAAATAACACTTACTTTGGAATTGCTAAGGGGTTTAAAAACACCCACTCCATCAAGCCTGTGAGCTGAACCCCAGGCCTGCACGTATGGCGGGGTGTGTAATGCTTGTGTGTGTTTCAGAGCCCACAATTCCCAGTCCCCACTCCAGCTCCCGTGCCTCCCTGGGCGCTGTGGTTAGTGAACCCCGGTGGGCTGTTTAGGTGTTGAACTTGTACATAACTCGCACGTGTGCAATCTTTGTATTTGTAATCAGAATTGCACAATACCTCCCTTTCCCTTAGACTATAGTAGATAATCTGCACCATGAGTGATATTTGCAAAACTGTAAGAGGTTTTTCTTAAACCATCAGACTGCACAGTTGCTAATGCCCCTTGTAAGCGGCTGAGTAGGCTCCTAAGCGCCCCCACCCTGAGGCAGGGGCAAAATCACATCTTAAAACTTTAAGTCTCATAATACCTTATGAAATAGTGCAGGGTGTGTAACCTGCATTCATTTATATGGTATTTAAAATTAATATTCTGAGTCAAATTTAATTTAACTTGAACCAGCTGTCAGCCCAAACAGCTTTGTTTCGTTTTTAAATTTCAGTACACCAATGATCATTGTAAACACTTCCACCCAAACTTCTTCACATACGTGATGATTAATTCCCCTGTATCGCTTTGTTCCTCGGTGATCACAAATTGCATTACACTCAAATTTCACTTAGTGAAAAAGGATCTTAATTTTTCCAGTTCCTATGATTCTAGAATGGAAACACTTTTGGGAGTATTATTTCAAGATCTTATGACCAGCAGCAAGGGCTTTTAGAGTTAAAGAATGACTTGGCAGAGATATTTCCCATTGTTTTATCCACTGGAAATTTGAATACTGTGATGGGTAATGGACAGAAGAGAATAAAGCCTATTTCTGTTCTCTCAGAATTTGTGTATTAAAGGGACAATGTACACAACACCATTCCTCAGGATGCCAGCCCACTGGGTGTTATTCATTTGTCAGGGACGTCATCCAGTTAGAAAAGCTCAGCGACTGACCTTGTGCTCGCTGCTACCTATGGCGGGGGGGGGGGGGGGGGAGAGAGAGAGAGAGAGAGAAAGAGAAAGAGAGAGAGAGACAGAGAAAGAGAGGGAGAGGGAGAGAGAAAGAGACAGAGAGAAAGAGAGAGAGAGAGAAAGAGACAGAGAGAGAGAGAGAGTGTGTGTGTGTGTGTGTGTGATTTTTAAATTTTGGAAAGTCCTACTAAAAATAAGTTGCATATGCATTGCCAGCTCTTTAAAGCCAATCTGTGGATCTAAAACAATCCGTTCACTTATTCCTTCACTGAAGAAGCACTGATTTAGCGCCTGGAATGACCGGGCACTCGGAACATCAACATGCAGACATGGTTTCTGAGCTCAACATCACAGAAATGTCTTCTCACCAATAGTCACAGAACAGCTAATCATTGAGAGGAGACCCAACTTATTCAGCATTTTTACATTTTACGTTGACATTACATTTTACATTAGATTCCTTTCCAAGGGGAGTACCAAGTTGATAATGATGGAAAAATGTATCTGAGAAATGTAAATTCGAAATCTATGATTTGTTTCCAGAAGCTTGTTACCACAGCAGGCAACCTGATAACATTAAAGCATGTTGACCATGATTCAGATAAAGAATCAAGATCCCCATGAAGCTACACACTAGTTACTGTTTTTTCCCTCCATCAAGAAACACTGAGTTGTGCTGTGACAGGTCAGGTGTCATGCTTCATGTTTTACATGCTAATTATAACTTTTATAATAATCATCATCACCATTTACTACTTCTGTATCAGGCAGTCTGTGTACCAAACAGCTAATCTTCCGACAGCATAGTAAGTGGTCTAGTTACCTGGCAGGGCGGCACCAAGCAACAATAGATTCTTAATAAATACCGAATGAACGATAGAATGGTTCAGGCATGGCATGATAAGCAGAAAATAGGAGACTGTAATAGAGTCAAAATTAACTAATAGGATATATTAGTCAGGGTTCTCTGGAGAAACACAACCAACAGGAAGGAGAGAGGGAGAGAGAGAGGGGATCTGCTGTCAGGAATTGGCTCATGAGATTGCTGGAGTTAAGTCCAAAATCTGCAGAATAGGCTGCAGACTGGAGCCCGGGGAGAGCTGATGTTGCAGCTTGCACCCGTGGGGAGTCTGGAGGCATAAGCCTTCTTCCTCAAGGAATCATCAACTTTTTTATCTTAGGTCTCCAACCACATGGATGAGGGCCACCCACGTAATGGAGGTCCCCTGCTTTGCTCAAAGTTTATTGATTTAAATGCTAATCTCATCTAAAAGATACCTTCATGCCAACGTCTAGACTGGGCTTTGACCCATAGCTGGGTACCTGGCCAAGCCCCTGGTTACCTGTGCAAGTAACCAACACAAATCGTGTACACAGTACTGTGCACACCACAAGCTTACAATCCGATAGGTCCTGCCTCCCAGGGTGAAAAGCCTGGCATTACAGCGGGTCTTTGTATGGTGACAGCATAGGCTCAAGGGAAAGGGGATTTACTCCACATGGTTTGTGTAGGGTGCAGGCCGAGCAAGTTCACAAGAGGCTGGTGCCGGCCCCTCAGCTGAGCACTGAGCTTGATGCAGGCCCCTCGGCTGAGAACCTAGCTTGGTGCAGACCCCTTGGCTGAGCACCTAACTTGGTGCAGGCCCATTGGGTGAGCACTGAGCTTGGTGCAGGCCCCTCAGCTGAGCATTGAGCTTGGTGCAGGCCCCTCGACTGAGCACTGAGCTTGATGCAGGACCCTCAGCTGAGCACTGAGCTTAGTGCAGGACCCTGGGCTGAGCACTGAGCTTAGTGCAGGCCCCTCGGTGGAGTACTTAACTTGGTGCAGGCCCATGGCTGAGTGCTTAGCTTGGTGCAGGCCCCTCAGCTGAGCACTGAGCTTGGTGCAGGTCCCTCGGCTGAGCACTGAGCTTGGTGCAGGCCCCTCGGCTGAGTACTTAACTTGGTGCAGGCCCCTCAGCTGAGCACTGAGCTTGGTGCAGGCCCGTTGGGTAAGCACTTAGCTTGGTGCAGGCCCCTCGGCTGAGCACTGAGCTTGGTGCAGGCTCCTCGGCTGAGTACTTAGCTTGGTGCAGGCCCCTCGGCTGAGTACTTAGCTTGGTGCAGGCCCCTCGGCTGAGACTTAGCTTGGCGAAGGACCATTGGCTGAGTACTTAGCTTGGTGCAGGCCCGTTGGGCAAGCACTTAGCTTGGTGCAGGCCCGTTGGCTGAACACTGAGCCTGGTGCAGGCCCCGTGGCTGAGTACCTAGCGACTGTCAGAGGCACACGAGTGCTCTCATGCAGCTTCTCACTTAATCTTCACAACCTCTCACAGCCAGGGGTGACATCAGTGCCATTTTCAGATGGGAAGCTGAGCCTCAGGGAACTCAGTGAGCCACCCAGGGTCCCACTGTAAAGGGAGAAAGGGAAATGAAGGTTCCCCTGTGTCCTGGGAAGCATCCTCTATCACTGCGAGTACCTGGGGGCCAGCGTTCGAGGCCGCTCAGGATCACGAGAATCATCAACACCTCTCAGTTTTCCAGCCCTTGTTTCAGCACCTGCTCTGTCCCCAGACATCAGGCTGGTTATACTAAAAAATACACGATGAGCTGCATTTTCCAGCCATTCCAGATGCCAGGGCTCCCCAGGGGTTCTGTCTGTCCCCTTTTAAGTCCCATCGGGGCCTGCCCTCAGACACCACAGGACCTGACAAGGTATTCATGGCCTCATGACCCTTCACCCCCACCCCCGGCTGGGGAAAGGCTCAATGCTGCACGGCTCTGGGGTTCCTAGGACAAGCTCTGGGTGGGGGAGTCTGCCAGCTCAGAGACAGCAGGAGCAGGAGAGGTGGGGACTGGATATCGGGTATAGAAAAGAAACCGGCTCATCAGCTTTCATCCTCCGTTAGCTCCAGCACGATGGGGGTGGACAGGTGGTCTCGGCTGCAGGGGTAGCGTGGGGACGGAGGTGGCCGGCCCGAAGGACCATGGGTCAGAAGCTAAGTGGCAGGCCCTGCAGTGGCCGCTGAGTGTGGGGGGTGGCCATGCTGTGACCACATGACCAGGCTGAGGGCTGCTTGGAACCTGCATCACAGGCTCACGGTGGCCAGGCTCATCACTGTCTGTACTCAGAGCTGGGTTGACCGTCCTTCCGGGCCTCTGTGTGCGCCCAGGACTGACCTCCAGCCTGGGATGTGGACGGCAGCGTGCTCCCTCCAACAGGCTGCCTTGCCCTCCTCTGCAGGCCTTTGGCTGCTGCAGCCCCAGCTCTGGGCCATGAGCTGGGCCGAGTCCTTTTGCAGGCCTCAGCTCATTCATCCCCTGAGAGATCCACGATGCCAAGAAGGTGGCCGGACAGAGGTGAAAAGCCAGCTCTGGAGGTTTAGATGCTGTGTTCCTGACTACTTCCTGCCTCTGAGCAAACTTCCTGTGCATTTTTCAGAAATTAAGAATGAATAAGTGGACGCTTGGAGGGAGCGAACTTTTGTGAATTGATGATGATACGTAGGAGGCGTCACTGGAAAGCTGTAACTGCCTGAACTAGCAGTGGGTCAAAACTTGGTCCAGCTATCTCAAATACTCATTTGTACGTTTCTGGGCAGTCTTTTCAAGAATTACAGGAAAGTGAGAAAAAAAAAAAAAAGTATCGTTTCTCAGCCTTTCTCATTTACACTTAGAGACTCTCCTCACACCACAGACATGCTGGGCAGAGAACTTGGCAAACGGGCAGCCTTAAAACAAGCAAATGAAATCCATTGCCATAGGCTGCTTTTTTATTTATTTATTTATTTATTTATTTATTTATTTATTTATTTTGAGACGAAGTCTCATTCTTGTCCTCAGGCTGGAGTGCAATAGTGCAATCTCTGGTCACTGCAACTTCTGCCTCCAGGGTTTAAGTGATTCTCCTGCCTCCGCCTCTTGAGTAGCTGTGATTAAGGCACCCACCACCATGCCCGGATAATTTTTGTATTTTTTAGTAGAAACGGGGTTTCACCATGTTGGCCAGGCTGGTTTTGAACTCCTGGCCTCACGTGATCCGCCTGCCTCAGTCTCCCAAAGTGCTGGGGTTACAGGCATGAGCCACCACGCCAGGTCCATATCCTGCTTTTTAAAGGGCAATATGCGTCTCCAGTTCTTGTCTCAAATCTTTTACATCGGTTTATCAGGAAGCCACTGAGTATCCCAGACTGGATGGGTGGATCTGTACAATGGCAAACATTCATGAGATGAAGAAAACACGAACACCTCTAAGTAGACAAAGCCGTAAGGAAGTGAGCTATTTACGTAACTATATATGTACAAAAGTATACACGTAAATAAATGCCTGTATCAATGTATGTCTGTAAATTTGGGCAAATATACACATATAGGTGTAAATATAGTGCTGAAGGCAGTGCCTCCTTGTTTACATCCATGAAAATGCTGTCATACAGTATGACGATGCCTCAAGGATCTAGAACCAGAAATACCATTTGACCCGGCAATTCCATTACTGGGCACATACCCAAAGGAATCTGAAGCATTCTACTATAAAGACACATGCACACCTATGTTTATTGCAGCACTATTTACAATAGCAAAGACATATAACCTGCCCAAATGCCCATCCATGATAGATTGGATAAAGAAAATGTGGTACATATACACCATGGAACACTATGCAGCCATAAAAAGGGATAAGTTCACATCCTTTGCAGGGACATGGATGAAGCTGGAAGTCATCATCCTCAGCAAACTAACACAGGAACAGAAAACCAAACATCGCATGTTCTCACTCATGAGTGGGAGCTGAACATTGAGAACACCTGGACACAGGGGAGGGGAACATCACACACCAAGGCCTGTTGGAAGGTAGGGTGAGGAGAGGGAACTTAGAGGACGGGTCAGTAGGTGCAGCAAACCACCATGGCACACATGTACCTATGTAAGAAACCTGCACGTTCTGCACATGTATCCTGTTTTTTGTTTTTTTTTTTGAAGAAAGTTTTTTTTTAAAAAGAAAGGAAAATGCTGTCATCAATGGGAATAGAAGCCGCAAAGGCTCTGTTTTCCTAAACGTTTGCACTGTGGGTGCGATAGAGCAGCTTCCTGCCCTGTAACTCAGTCCTTGGGACTCTTGGCATCATGAGTCAGATGCAACTTTAAGAGAAGCCCTGAATCACTGGGATCATCCAAGTCTCCCTAGAAACTGTGTGGAAACATAGGTCGCAGGTGCTTCTGTGTGTCTTATAAAGATAAGGCTGCCCCAGCATGTAAGCTGAAAGTCACATTCTACGCCCCCCAACAATCCGAATGGGCTCCTTGTCTCAGTGAAAGGCATTCTGAAGTTAACCTGAAAATCTAGCTTAGGCCACGATGGGAAGTGGGAGGTGTCAGACGGGCCTCCTTATACCCCCCTCCCTTTGGAGTTCAGACACAACTGACCAGCATTCACATACAAGCGAAGATCTTAAGACTTTTTGTAGCAATGACACTGAATTCCATCCTGAGTCTAGTATAGCATCCCATGACAGCAGGCCCTAAAGCAAATGGAAGTATTTTACCCTAAAATATATTTTGTTGACATATTTTGGAGTGTCCCTGCAAAGCTGTCTGTTGTGGGAAAATCTACATTCTGTAGAGAATCCCTCTCCCTTTCCAGGCCTTTTCCCTGATCTAGGAGAGAATTAATTAAGAGTCTGGCACTTTATAAGTCTGATAAGAAACACTTGCTGTGGGTTCTCTCTGAGCCTGCGTCCTGGAGGCTGCATCTGCATTATAAGAACCTTGGTCTCCACAGCCCTTACCTTAACCAGGCTCTGCTTTCTATGGATTCCAGGCCTTTAGATAAAAACTTAACTCTTTCAACCGACTGCCAATCAGAAAATCTTTGAATACACCTATGACCTGGAAGCCTCCACCACCGCTTTCAGTTGTCCTGCCTTCCTGGACCAAACCCCTATGCACCTTCCATGTCTTGATGGATGACTAATGTCTCCCAAAAATCTACAAAAAAGCAAGCTGTACCCTGATCACCTGGGACGCTTGTTGTCAGGTACCCCTGAGACTGTCATGGGCATGTCCTCAATCTTGGCAAAATAAACATCTGAATCCATTGAGACTTGTCTCAGATGCCTTCTGGTTTATGAACAGGTGGAATGGCACTGCTCTCTGCCTGGGCTGCTGGGGCTGAGACAGACGGCTGCACCCCTAGCCCCCTTGCGGAGAGCAGCAACATCACCGGGACAATCTTCTCCCAGGCGGTGTCCATGCTCTTTGTCCTCATGCTCAGCTTTTCTGATTTCCAGAACATTCCCTCATCTGAGCACCTTTGTTAAGGGCTGCTGGAGGTCGGCGTGTGACCTGGTGCACTTAGCTGTGATTCTACAAATTCTGGGCTGAGCACTCACCCTGCAAGCCCCAGGTAGAGCTACCTTGTCCATGAAACACCTGCTGCTCCTGACAAGTGCCCACCATTTCTGGGTGGCCTCATCTCCCCAGGGGCCCGGCCACTTTGGATGCGGAGCTTCATTCTCACAGCTTCTGACCCCACCGTCAGCCTGCTGCATCCAGTCAAGTGAACCTGGGGCATGGTCACCACCTGCCTGCCCTACGCAGATGCCAGCCAGCCACCCATGCCAACCGCTCCTTCTGGAAGTGGAGCAGGAGGATGAGGGAGCCAAGCCTGGGCTCCAATCACTGGGTGCAAGCGGGATATTTGCTGCCTTACAGAAAATCTTGCATGTGGAACCCATTTTATAGTGTTATAAAGTAGTGAGACCTGGATTTTTAAAATGATGCATACACTTTTACATTCCACATACTTCAGTGGGCTGTTCCTCACCTGCACTGTCCCAGCCAGAAACAGTGATGAGAGTCATCTTCCTCATGTCTTAATGCCTAAGGAATCTTATCTACAGCCTTTTAAAACTCCAGGTAGGGGCAATTCGAAAGATTAGATGTTTTGTTATCGAAATTGTCTTCCCAAACCTGGAAAGTGAAACCCAGTGAGCACTGAGCAGAGACCCTGGAAGCCGTGCACCTGCTCAGGAAAGTGGAGGGGGAGACAGAGAGAGAGAGAGAGACCGCTTCTGTGGAGCAGCCAACCCAGTCTTCCTATGGAGTCCCGGAGGATACACAGCCCCTCCCGCGGACATGCAGCCAGCCGGTGGGGAAGCAACAACCAGAACTTGGCTTTCTTGAGATCTGACCGGAGGCCTCCAGGGAGAACACCCAGCCAGCTGCTCCGTGCTGACCAGGCTGTGTTCCCGGTGCGGTCAGAGCAGCCCCATCCAGCACAGCTTTCTGCTTCCCTTTGCAGGGACAGAGCACCTGAGCTGCAGGTGCTTAAGTGAGCAGCCGACTACTTGTTCTTCTAAGAACAGGCATCGATGCGTTTCTACATGGCTGTGCTCCCCACGTCTCTGTGGGCTTACAATGCACGGCTATCATGTTTACTTTCAGCTTGTGGGGCACGTTCCACACCATCATCATACTCGGTTATTTCCATTTGATTATGGAATGTTGTCCCAGAGCAATGTTGTACTAAAGTTTTTAAGTGAAGCACTGAGCGGGCAATTCTCCAACAGAAGGAAAATATCCGCACGAAGAAGAGAGAGAAAATCTACAGGGACGTTGAAGTGGTTGAGACCTCAAAATGGTTTTAACTTTCTTAAAAGCCCATCTGAAACAAGAAACCATTTCTAAGCACTTAAGATGTAATGAGCAGGGCATTTGTAATTTGTTACACTTATTTTCTAATTTTAACAAAGTGACTAAATATTGTCTATGTCTTTCTAATTTCCATAAAATAACTGTGTTATGAAATGGAAATATGTTCTTTTAAAAAAACATCTGAATGTTCGATCCGTTTCCCTCACTAATGTGGGGTTGAGAGCCGAGTGGCTGGGCGAGGTGTGCCCTGCAAACTAAGGTGGGTGGAGGCATTCAGAACAACATTTAGGAATTTTGCCAGAATTTGACAATCAGTTGAATGTGGTACGTTTAAAATGGGCTTCTATTTTGTAGTATTTTAATTTTTGTCACCTTTGATTTTTCTCGTATTTTAATTTTATTGTATTTTACGGAAGTATTGCTGTGTCGGATTCTATGTTTACACCGATAGAGTGTAAATTCATCCATGTTAACGTATGTAGGCGCCTCTACAGTTCCTCTGAGATGCAGCCGCGGAGACCTCATCAGTCCATGCCCTTAACTGCGTCCGCCTTCTCTGAACTCCTTGGGAGTGCATCGGTGGAGAGATCAGCCTGGGCTCTGCGGAGAGAGGCCCACAGCATCGGGCCTCTCGGTGAATCTTCCACCACGATTCGATGGGACCCAGGGTTTTTCAACACCGCAACACAGAAGGCTACCTGGCTGGAGGGGTGAGTGGGCCCTTGGGCAGGTCTTTTAAACTATGTAGACCTCAGTTTCCTCATTTGAAAAATAAAGGAATGGGATTTAAAATGTTTCCCTCTCAGCTCTGAAACGTCTATGATTCAAGTAAGATTCTGAGCAAGGTATTATTATCAGAGGGAAGTTGAGTTTCTTACCAACCTCGTGCTGAGCGGGAAGGACCTCCGTGTCCAGCGCCCCGCAGGTCCGACGCCTGTGCGTGGCTGATGGCTTCGTGTCCCCGTCCTTTGGTCCTTGTAGCAAATAAAGGGGCTTGAACTAGAAATCTGCTGCCATTACTTCTGAGTCTTGGGAGGTTTTGAAATTTTTAATGAGAAAAATGTGAGCAGAAGAGAAATGAAATCCCTCTCCCTGTGAGCTGGGCGTCCCCTGCCTCGCTGCTGGCCAGCGCTGCCCTGGTGACAGAACCCCCAGCTGGCGGCCGGCCACTGGCGTCAGGTTGCAGCGAGTCGCAGCCTACGTGAATGTTTGGGTTTGACATGAAAGGGCCTCGGGTCTGGGGCATTGCCAACTCCTGATTGTGCCCACTGGGAGGGACCCATAGTCGTCGCCAAGAGGCCGTGGTCGCCACTCTTCCCAGGGGCGAGGAAAAATGAATGGCCCAGTGCAGGCCCACACGCAGGGATGGCACAGCCGGCTTGTGAGGGGCAGAGGCTGGAGCAATGGGGAGGGGCTGCTTCGAGGAATGGAGGTAATAAGCGTCTTCGGAAACCCTTCTGTTTAATTCACTCTTGATTGATTGTTAAGAAAAAAAGAAAAGATTCCATTGCCTACAGCGAAGAGTCAATCTCACGGATCCATCGGAGCCCCCGGTTCATCGGCTTCATCTTTCGTCTGTGCTGCGCTTGCGGATTTTAATGAGTTGCAGGCGACCCATTCAGATGTAATGGTGTGGAGGTCAACGTGGGTCAAGTTTAAAAAGGGGGCGGCTCAGGGAGAGAAGGAAGAAACGGGGACACTTGTCATGATCACAGCCGGGAGGAGAAATGGATCCGCTGGGCTTGGAGAAAGAGGGAAGGAGAGACAGAGAGAGGGAGACAGAGGAGAGAGAGGGCACCGTCTCCCCCACCTCGTCCGGATGGTGCCACCCGGGGCAGGGAGAGGTCGCACTTCTTTAACACTGAGACAGCCAGGATTTTGAGGGACAGCTCTGAACCGGCTGATTTGTAGGGAAAGAGAATTGTTATTCTTGTGTTTTTTGCTACCACCAAGGAGTTCTCCACAGAGGCCCACCTCTCAGGTGCGTTCCACGAGGCTTCACACTCCCACACCGCGGTTTCGTGGCTCTGTGGCTGCTGTGGGACCACCATGCCGGGGAGGCTGTGGAAGGGGGTGCGGGGCGCTCTTTAGATGGAAGAGGGAAGAGCCAGCCTCATCCCCCTCAAGGACAAAGGCCTGCTTGCTGCATCCCCCTCCCCCTTCTGGGGGGTCTTTGTGAAGAAAAACTTACAGTCAGTGTGGTCTTGTGTGACTTTTACTTTATTTTAGGGCAAATGTATTCAAATTATGGCTCTAAAGGACATAAGGGTTATTCCAGTCTGAGTTTTAGCTTTTAACTTTGGTTTCCTAAATATAGAGGCAATAAAATATTTTCTATTTCTTTGTATTACAGATTTGTGTTTTCACATTTAGATCTTTGAATCACAGATAACACAGATAATCACAGTAATGGAAGAAATCAAAGTAACTAAACACTACTCTGGAAAGTACAGAGAAAATAGACCGAGTAGCTCATCTGCTAACGTGAGCATGTGTGTATACAGGTGAGTTGCTATGTACACACGTGTGTGTATGTCCTAACGTGAGCATACAGTATACAGGCGAGTCATCATGTACACACGATGCATGTCCTAAGGTGAGCATGTGTGTATATAGGCGAGTTGCTATGTACCCATATGATGTATGTACTAATATGAACATGCATGTATACAGGCGAGTCACTATGTACACACATGCCTACGTATACTAACGTGAGCATGTGTGTATACAGGGACAGTTGCTATGTACACACATGCACATATGTACCTGTGCATAACCAAAGTCTGCAAATAATGGGATATTGTTAATATTTAAAATGATCCTTGAAAACCCTTTAAATTCATGTAAGGCTCAGTGGCTCTTCAATGAGCAGGGCTAGACGATGGAGGGCCAGCAGCACAGCCATGGTCCTGAGAGTTGCTCCTGAACAAGCCAGTGCTGGGCCCCAGCCCTTCTGTGCATGCGGCCAATGGTCAGCTACAGGCACAGTCAACAGTGGTGACAGAGCGTGTTAGGAGGTGCTGGGGTGGGTCGGGGCAGGCTCTGTGAGCAGTGGTGACAGAGCGTGTTAGGAGGTGCTGGGGTGTATCGGGGCAGGCTCTGTGAACAGTGGTAACGGAGCATGTTAGGAGGTGCTGGGGTGGGCCGGGGCAGGCTCTGTGAACAGTGGTGACAGAGCATGTTAGGAGATGCTGGGATGGGCCAGGAGCAGGCTCTGTGCTGTCAACACTGGATCTTCCATCTGGGCAGGGCTCATTGTCTCTTGGAGAAAGTGACAGCTGCAGAGGCTTCAAGGAAGCGTGACTGGGTTGTGCAGATTGTGTGAAAGTGCCCCGGCCATTAGCACCTTTCCCCGAAGCCCGACGGTGCAGTGCCGCGAACCTCACTTCCCCTGAGCAACCCCAGGAGTCTCGTCGCCTGGCCTTGGATTCACCGCATCACACCTCCGAATGTCCTGGAATCACCTGTTCTGTCTGTGGTATTCAGGACCCTTCCCTGGTGATTAAAGATGAACTCCCCTAGAAGAACGCACATCTACTGTGCCTGTTAGACCTCCGTAGAAACCTCCAGCCTTTAGAGCTGTGTGATGTGTTCACACACGTGTGGTTGTGAGGGACATCTCTCTTCACACATGTGGATTGTACCATGGTCCGTGTTGGAATTCTCACAGGGAACAAACGAACGGTCAATTACCTAGGAAGGGTTTGCTGTGTGGGCAACTCACCTCGGTGCAGGAAGAACCCAGAAACCCTGATCCTGCTGGGGTTGTAACTGGACCTGTGGCTCCCCCGTGGTGCGGTGTGTGTGCGACAGTGTGGGGCGGTAAAGGCTACATGCGTGTGCTCGAGGAACTCAGGGACACAAGCTCCATGAGGCTCGCCGTGGATGGGAGCACGGGGCCAGGGCCCAGAGAAAAAACGAGGAGTTAGACAAGGATGGGGGGTGAATCCTGCAGATGCCAGGAGCTGGTCCTTTGGTGAGACTCTGAGGAAAGCTGAATAGGGCAGAAGCCTCGGAGAGACTCCACAGGCGTGCCCGGGAGAGGACAGTCATAGACTCTAAGTGACCAGAGGAGGATGCAGAGTTGAGGGAGTTGTGGTTGTTGAAGTACCTCAGAGTTCATGGAAAGGCAATTTTCATGACGTTGTGTGCACTCAATACAGGATGGTTTTAAAGAGGGGAGAACCGTCTGCCAGGTGAGCTAAACATCTGCTTTTTATAAGGAATCTGGCCATGAGATGTTGGCTTGGGAATGGCAGTGCAAGAGGACAGAGGGAGGCCTGATGGGTGGAGGGCGCTGCAATCTCGGAGACAGAGGGCAGGTGTGATGAGCACAGCGTGAGCCCTGTGGACTTGAGTCGGGGCCTGAGATGGGGCCTCCTAGACACGGCATCACTGAGCGGGGGGAGTGGCTGGACAGGACAGTGACGAATTTCCTCTCAATGGTTCCGCAGCCTTTGCCTCGCCTCACCAGCACCAGCCAATAACTGCTCCTCAAGGGGCAGACAGGCTTTGCCACGCTGAACAAGCTGAAACTTACCCTCCAAGATGCCCAGAAGTTTTCACCTGCCCAGGGTGTTGCCTGGGGATAATGAGTTCACAAAATGCTCTCTTTACAAAAAGCACTGGGCTTGCCTGGAAGGGACAGCTACAGACTGACCCTTGTGGCTGGATAGCCCCCTAAGTGTAAAATAAGTTACTTAAGATTCTCGGTAGTAATGACATAATCTACCAATTTTTCTTTCTGAGAAAATATACCTAACTGGGTGGGAACTCGACATCATGCCTTAACTGGAATTTTTCCCCTGTACATCCAAATGTGTTTTTGAGAGCTTAGGAACTAAGTCGTCTCCAAAGGGACCGACGTGGAGCAAAGCATTGTGATGATCTCTGCATTCTTTATCTCTGAGCATCTCCACGCACCTCATTCTGCTCAGCCTCTTGCTGGATGTGGAGGGGCTTGGCTTTGCTCTCCAGCACTGCTGGGTCATGGGCACTGGGAAGTCTGCCAGGCAGCCTGTGGACATGTAGCTGGCAGAGTCAATTGGATCCGTGAGCTCACAGGAGACCGGCCCCTCCAGGTACATGCCACTGAAAACAACCTTTTAAGGGCAGGCGGTGGCTGAGTTGTTGGTACTCAGCCAAGGAGAATGTGTCCCCACAGCTGTGGCACGGCCTCGCTCTGGGCTCACTCTGTGGTATGATGCCGGCCATGTTCTGTGGAAAACATCGGTCCCATAAACCATAACTGCTAAGGGCTCTGCCACGGGCCGGCATAAGACATGGGCTGGATGCACAGTCTGGGAGAGGAGGGAGCAGACGGTGAATGGGGAGGAGCCCTGTCGGCTGGCACAGTGAGCAAAGCACTGCTGAGCTGTGAGTGCCCGACATAGGTAACCATAAGCCAAAGTCACCTCCGACTAAAGGAAACGTCCACACCCAGCTTGGGGTGGAGTTGCAAACCTCTCCACTAAGCTGCAAACTCGCTGTGTGACAAATAAAACTGACACAGCACTTAGACAGTGTTTCTCTTTCAGAAAAGATTTTATTTCCAGTACAACTGAGAAGGAACATTGTATCTCTCAATGGCGAAACTCTCCATGTGTTGTCCAGAGTAATGTTTCGGGGACAGAAAAGATGAGAGGGTACAGGGCTACCTGAGTCAGAACTGTCCCCTCAGGTCAGAGCTGCCTCCCAGGTCAGAACTGCACCCCCCAGGTCAGAGCTGCCCCCCACCCAGGTGAGAACTGCCTCCCCAGGTCAGAATTGCCCCCACTCCACCTCCAGGACGTGGCCCAGCCACTTGTGGATAAGCATCACGGGGACAGAAGAGAGGATGGAAAGTGAGGAGATGGGTGGGAAAGTCAGACAGGCCGGCCTCAGGCCCCTCCCATGGCTTCGGGAGCTTGGACCCCGCAGGTTCCCTCCCACGGCTGCTGTGCCTACTGGACGTGAAGTGGGGACTCCCTGCGTGGAGTGGGGACTCCCTGCGTGAAGTGGGGACTCCCTGCGTGGAGTGGGGACTCCCTGCGTGGAGTGGAACGCAGTTCGTAATTCATCCTGCAGTTACAATTTAGCAACTATTTTTCTTTTCTTTTGCTCTTTCTTTTTGGAGATGGAGTCTTGCTCTGTTGCCCATGCAGGAGTGCAACAGGGAGATCTCGGCTCACTGAAACCTCTGCCTCCTGCATTCGAGTGGTTCTCCCGCCTCAGCCTCCCGAGTGGCTGGGATTACGGACACGCGCCACCACGCCCGGCTAATTTTTATGTTTTTGATAGAGACAAAGTCTCGAACTCCTTACCTCAAGTGATCCACCCACCTTGGCCTCCCACGGTGCTGGGATTACAGGTGTGAGCCACCGCAGCCAGCCAGCAAGCTACTGCATGAAAGTTAAGACAAAGATTAAAATGAAAAATATGCATCTTCTTTAAAACATGTATTTTAATGAACTGTAATAAAGAAACAAATGTATATTGGAGATTTTTTTAAGATGGCAATTGTTGCAAAATTTAACAAAGTTCCAAAAACAGTTTCAGAAATCCCTGAGCTGATCAGCACACTTTTAATTGTTCAAACTACATCTAAATATAGTAAATTATACTATGATAGCTTACCAATGCCACTTTCAATATTTATAAGCATGAAGTTCAATTTATAATAAATGGAAAAATTTAAGAAATATTCTGAATTACTGCTGCATGTCAGTGTCTGTGAATTATTAACAGTTGGGGTAAACTATGGCATTGAAACATGTTTTGGTAACCCACATATCCAGGAGTTAGAGATATATTTAGCTATGACGTAAACTTCTGGAGCAATTACAAAAGAAATTCATGCTGAATCCAATACTTAAAATTAAGTTTAACCAAAGGCTCCATCCCAGTATAGGTTCCATATCCAGAGCTGCAAATCAGCCTGAGCACCAGCATTCTGGAAGCTGACTCAGGTGTGTCGCATCGTACTCTGCAGAGTGGTCCTATAAAAATCTCCAGAAGTGACCTCCGTGAGCTGATGTGCTGGAAATACTTCCTTGTTTGTGAGCTTACTGGAAGCAAGGTAGCCGAGGGCTTGGGAGAGTGGGCTCCAGGGTTGGGTGGTTGCTGTGAGACCAGATGATGTCATGGAGACGCTCGGGATGTTTTTGCCCTCCCACACTCTTCATGGCCTCCCGTTTTTGCTCCTTCCATTCGTAACAGCTGTGGAGATCATCTCATTGTATCTAAATTGCTACACACTACATGGATATCCAGTCCATCTCAGTTTTGTGCAGGTCTGTTGGGTCTCCGCTCCTCGGTGCAGTGTCTCTGGAGCCCCTTCCTTATCCACTGAAATTCTAGAGCCATCGCTAGTTGAACCTCACTGGTTTCTGCCTTGTGAGAACTGGGTGACCTTAGGCAAGATAATTTATCATTGTATGCTTCAGTTTCTGCAATATTACCTATGTCGTAGGTTTATTGTTCTGTCAAAGATTTAAATGAATACATTAAGGATGTATAAAGAAATTAGGATAGTGTCTAGCATTCAAAAGTGCTGGCTGTTGTCAAAGTTACTCTTTTCATTTCTAATATAAAAATGACGTCGGTGTTACAGGAGACAGATGAGGGGGAGTGCAGGTGAGCAGGGAGCTGTTGTCTTGGGATTTCGTTTCTCATCTCTGCAGTCTTTGAGGAAGAGAAGCCGAGATGTGGAGCCTGGATTTTCCTCTGTGGTCTGCGAACATTCAGTGCTTCTCTAAGCTCCCATAGCTGTTGTATTTGCTATTAAATTACCTAAAATTTGCTGGTAGTTTGTCTTGACTGTTTCCTCATTTGGGGGCTCATTTTTGCCTTTCTGAGGGTGTATATGAGCTTCCTTCCTCCTTGAGAGCAAACAATTATTCCGTGAAACATCCACTGTTCAGTGCAGCGATGGGCATGAAGAGCACAACTCAGACTCATTGAGGGGGTTGTTCCAACTGAGTTCAGTGACCACTGAGGGCTTAGCAAGATCTTAGGAACTAGACTCAAGGTCAAAGGGCTTCCCAGCTATCCAGGAGCTCCTTTAGATGACAACCTAAAATATTTGTATGCCCTTAGTGTTTCCCTAGCTTAGCTTTTGGCTGATTGCCCTGAATAGTCTATAATTGAGCCTGACAATTACTATTGCACCCTAATGTATACACACCCGTTTATTCATTTATATCTTTGACGATTTCTTAATGGAAGCCATGAACTAAGCTGGGCACTGTGCTCAGAATTAGCAAGTCGAAGAACCTCACATTGTGATGAAAAAATTTGATATAAACTTGTAATTAAAATAAGATTACTGCATTATATTAGAAAATATATGCAGTTAACGTTGCAAACAGAGAGGCAAGCAATGTAATCCAAGTTTCAAGAACATTTTGACTGAATAATCCTTGGTAGGGAGGCCATTCTAAGCTGAGCTGCAGAACCTCCAGAAGGCAAGGTGTGTCTGATGGCTGATGAAGGGTCTGCTGTAGCTTAAACCTGGAGCTCACTGAGGAAAGGGGCACAAGATGACAGAGATGGGTGGATTCCATGGAGACTTATGAGCTACAGAGGAGTTCAGGCTCCAGCCTACAGACTTGAGCAGATTTGAGTGTTTATAAAGAAAATCCTGGAGACAAGTAGAATGTGCTTTTGGGAACAGAGAGCTGAAATCTGAAACATCAAGTATGCCAGTCTTTGAATGGTCTGTGTGTGAGACCATCATATCCCATGATGTGAGGGAAGGGGTCAGGGTTGCAAGATGTGTGAGAAGCAGAAGTCATTACTTGATAAGCCAATCATTTCCACAGCTCCCAGCAAGGAGACGGAAGCTCTGCATTTCTTAGAGCCCTGTCCTGGGTCCCATGACACACACATTTTGCTTTGGTGTAGAATGCAGAATGGTGGCCTAAAGCAAATAAAATTATTTAATGTGGAAATAGTAGAATATAGACAAATTGTAGAAAATGAGGTTGATGCTGTCTGCAGTGATGACATATTGCGGGAACAGCAAAGATTTCTAGAAGAATTCCAAGTATCCAATAAGAAACTTATTGGCCCATCTATAACAATCAAATACTTCAGTTTTAATTGTAAAAAATATTCACGATGTTGTGATAATGCTTTATTTCATGTAAACATGCAAGAAAAAACCTTTTGTAGGAGCCATGAGTTTTATGTAGCAAAATGTACTGTGAGTCCAATAGGTACAAGCTTAGGCTCCAATGAAAAGTATTTATCATGCTCCTAAAACGATTGATGTTTCCCAGAACATAAACCATAAACTCCACATTTTTATTTTATCATGGCACAGTGGAAAAGGGGGTAGCATATTCCTAATACAATCTATAAAGTTTTCCTTATTTTGTCCCATACTTACTCTTTTTTCATGTTAAGCCTGTCGAACTGTTTCCCTAGCTTTAAGAACATGGCAACAAAAGACACAGGAATCAGAGGATTCTTCCCCATAACTGAAGTATGCCCTTGGCTGTGCAGCCAGGTTAAATCCATCTCACAGTACCCGGCCTCCTGTTGGGTGGACATCCATGCTTCCCCTTTTCACTATCCCGACCCCACCCTAAATACTTGGTTTTGGAGTTGGCCGGGTCAAGCCTTGACTTACACTAGAAAGGACACTCTTCCCTAAATACTTGGTTTTGGAGTTGGCCGAGTCAAGCCTTAACTTACGCTAGACGAGATACTCTTCCCTATATACTTGGTTTTGGAGTTGGCTGGGTCAAGCCTTGACTTACACTAGACGGGTTACTCTTCCCTAAATACTTGGTTTTGGAGTTGGCAGGGTCAAGCCTTGACTTATGCTAGACAGGATACTATTCTATTCCACTTGTAGGGCACAGAGAAGCCTGCGTAGAGTTTGGGGTTTTTTAAAGGTTTTGCTGCAGCCCCTAACTTCAAAACTTTGCTTAACTTTTGGAAGCACATGCAGTTCCTCAGGTAGATACTTAATGACTTCTAAAGTAGGTTGCCAATAAGGAAGAAAACCTTTAATCTATAAGGTGAAAAAGGGCCAACTGGGAGCTGGTGCTCTATCATGCCCCTGCTCTGAGATTCTGGGTCTGTTTTCTCATTTGTCAGATAGAGGCTTAGGCCAGACAGTGTATATAAAAGTTCCCTTCACATCTCAAATAACAGTGGTTCTATGACTCTAGGTTCATTTTTTCTAAATCATTTCAAACGTGTTCAGAGACGGATTTACAGTGCAGTCCATGAAGCTTGAATGTGAGCTCCCTCGGCAGCCATCTCTTGCAGGGACTCAGGAGGGAAGCTGGACACGTGTCTGTCTTCACGGAGTCTGGACAGCTCTCTGTCCCCTCCCATGTCCTCTCGGCCACCCTTCCCTGGTGTCTGGTAGCATTGAAGGGATAATGAGGACTTTGAGATCCAATTTGAAAAGAGATGAACTGCAATAATTTCACTCTGGCATGATGGGATCCACTCGTGGTTCACTGTCACGTCTGCGGATAGTTGAATTACTGCTGATCTTCCCAGTGTGGAAATGGCTTCCAGAACATTCACCCAACCACTGTGCGTCTCACCCGGCCTGTGACAAGAAGGAGCAGGGCCAGAGGTCAGTTCCGATGCAGAAGTGTCCTCCAGGGCCCAGGGGGATGGGCAGCCAGGCAGACACAAGGCTCAAAGGCGCCGACCCCTGAAGCTACTCTGTGGGAAATTCTTCCAATCTGCACACCCTAAATTATACGCAGATTCACCCTCACCTCATCCAAACAAAAGTCCTCGTCTGTCAAGCATCTCCTGTCAATAATGCACTACATGCAGCGATAAACACATCACACACAGGAAAAGACATATGGCACAAACACAATGGCAATTACTTGTGCAACATAGAACTTTTCAGAACCCCAGCGTCGGCAATGCCGGGCGGGGCTGGCGGTTGGAAAAGCAAGTGCTTCTGCGGCAGACCACGGGTTTAGGCTCACCGAGCAGTCACAATACAACTCTATCTCCTGCGTCTCTGGAAACTGAGTTTTCTTTCTGTTCTCTCTATGGAAAACAATATTAAAATAGAGATAGCCATTGGCACATGAAAATGTTGTTGAATAATACGCAGAAATATTGGGGGAAATGTGTATGTGGGGCCGTTATTCAGTAGAAACGTATCACGTTCAGATGGGCCTTGTTGGAGAAGACTTGCTAGGTTTTCAGAACGCGTAGTGTGTTATGGTTTCTCTTCTCACTGCAGGCGAGGGCTTCCTGCTGTCCTTCGTATTCTTAATTTGTTTTTACTTTTCTTTTCTTTTTTTTATTATTATTATACTTTAAGTTTTAGGGTACATGTGCACAATGTGCAGGTTTGTCACATATGTATCCATGTGCCATGTTGGTGTGCTGCACCCATTAATTCGTCATTTAGCATTAGGTATATCTCCTAATGCTGTCCCTCCCCCCTCCCCCCACCCCACAACAGTCCCTGGAGTGTGATGTTCTCCTTCCTGTGTCCATGTGTTCTCATTGTTCAATTCCCACCTATGAGTGAGAACATGCGGTGTTTGGTTTTTTGTCCTTGCGATAGTTTACTGAGAATGATGGTTTCCAGTTTCATCCATGTCCCTACAAAGGACATGAACTCACCTTTTTTATGGCTGCATAGTATTCCATGGTGTATACGCACCACATTTTCTTAATCCAGTCTATCTTTGTTGGACATTTGGGTTGGTTCCAAGTCTTTGCTATTGTGAATAGTGCCACAATAAACATACGTGTGCATGTGTCTTTGTAGCAGCATGATTTATAATCCTTTGGGTACATACCCAGTAATGGGATGGCTGGGTCAAATGGTATTTCTAGTTCTAGATCCCTGAGGAATTGCCACACTGACTTCCACAATGGTTGAACTAGTTTACAGTCCCACCAACAGTGTAAAAGTGTTCCTATTTCTCCACATCCTCTCCAGCACCTGTTGTTTCCTGACTTTTTAATGATGGCCATTCTAACTGGTGTGAGATGGTATCTCATTGTGGTTTTGATTTGCATTTCTCTGATGGCCAGTGATGATGAGCATTTTTTCATGTGTTTTTTGGCTGCATAAATGTCTTCTTTTGAGAAGTGTCTGTTCATGTCCTTTGCCCACTTTTTGATGGGGTTCTTTGTTTTTTTCTTGTAAACTTGTTTGAGTTCATTGTAGATTCTGGATATTAGCCCTTTGTCAGATGAGTAGGTTGCAAATTGCTTCAAAGAGAGTAAAATACCTAGGAATCCAACTTACAAGGGATGTGAAGGACCTCTTCAAGGAGAACTACAAACCACTGCCCAATGAAATAAAAGAGGATACAAACAAATGGAAGAACATCCCATGCTCATGGGTTGGAAGAATCAATATCGTGAAAATGGCCATATTGCCCAAGGTAATTTATAGATTCAATGCCATCCCCATCAGCTACCAATGACTTTCTTCACAGAATTGGAAAAAACTACTTTAAAGTTCATATGGAACCAAAAAAGAGCCCATATCGCCAAGTCAATCCTAAGCCAAAAGAACAAAGCTGGAGGCATCACACTACCTGACTTCAAACTATACTACAAGGCTACAGTAACCAAAACAGCATGGTACTGGTACCACAACAGAGATATAGATCAATGGAACAGAACAGAGCCCTCAGAAATGATGCCGCATATCTACAACTATCTGATCTTTGACAAACCTGAGAAAAACAAGCAATGGGAAAAGGATTCCCTATTTAATAAATAGTGCTGGGAAAACTGGCTAGCCGTATGTAGAAAGCTGAAACTGGATCCCTTCCTTACACCTTATACAAAAATTAATTCAAGATGGATTAAAGACTTACATGTTAGACCTAAAACCATAAAAACCCTAGAAGAAAACCTAGGCAATACCATTCAGGACATAGGCATGGGCAAGGACTTCATGTCTAAAACACCAAAAGCAATGGCAACAAAAGCCAAAATTGACAAATGGGATCTAATTAAACTAAAGAGCTTCTGCACAGCAAAAGAAACTAGCATCAGAGTGAACAGGCAACCTACAGAATGGTTTTACTTTTCTTACACGGCTTCCGAAATCATTGAAGTGTCAAAACCTGAATCCACCTGAATGTGTCCATGGAACTGAAAATTATCAGATATTTAGACGGTGTGTTAAAGGGCTCACCGTGCGTCCGTTTTATGCCGTAATTATGTGCACAAATAATTGCATGGCCGGCTTCGTGTGAGACGCAGAAAGGACCGGGGAGGAGCAGAACCAGGGCTTCCAATTCCTGTCCGCGTTTAAAGCGCGCCGGCGCCCTCTGGTGCTCAGGCTGCGCAGCGCGCCGGCTCCGCGGGTGCCGCCAAGGGCCGGGCCTGCCTGGGGGCCTGCCCGGGGTTCCAGACCTGCTGGACCGTGCATGGCTCATCAGGCCGGGCCTGCCCGGGGTTCCAGACCTGCTGGACCGTGCATGGCTCATCAGGCCGGGCCTGTCCAGGCGTTCCAGACCCACGGGGACCTTGGCTCCATCAGGCGGGAACCGCCCCGCGGTGTTCTGAAAGGATGAATGCATTTTCCTCTTTCTAGCATGGAAGGATTGTTAATTATTTCTTCGTAGTTTTCTGTGCTTCCCTTTCTCCTTTTTGCCTCACCTGCTCTTTCCTCCTGAATCCTGAGTGATTTGGGTAAAGCCAATCATCAGATTACCTGGGAGGAAGCTGAGAAGCCAAATGTATGAAGAGCGGGGGTTCGGATAGGGGCCACGGAGAGCCCAGGCTCAGGAGGCCTACAGAGCCTGGGAGGAGGGAGGCTCACCCAGCGCTGGGCCTGGCCCCTGGGGGTCCTCCTGCAGATGTAGCCGTGAGGGCTGCTGACCCCTCCAACTTCACCAAATCTCCTGAATCCCAGGCCAACCCAGCCTCGTCCGGCCCTGTGAAGTGTGGATCTGAATTCCAAAGATCTGGGTCTTGCTCTGACTTTCCCCATTTGCTGCAGTTTGAGGAAGTAATGAATTATTTTGGAATCTTCATGTGTGTACATTTTAATTTTAAAAATAAGGGTAAAAAAATTCCACCATTGCAGGTGACTGTGAAAGCGAGGAGGGGGAGCTTGTGTGGAAGGGCATGAAAAGTTACTCTCAGAGCCAACAACTCTTCTTCCTTCTCCCTGCACCCTCTAGACAGGCGCTGTTCCTCACCCTGTGAAGAGGCAGCGTCATGCGGGGTGATGGGAACACAGAGACTGCAGCATGGACAGACGTTTGTGTTGCAAGCAGACACACACCTCCAGGGTAAATGTTTATTCCAGAGGCACCACCATTCCCACGCCCAGTGAGTGTGCATTCTTTCTGGATTCAGAGCCCCACAGTTGTGTTTGTGAGTCATCAATGGTGAACGCTGGGGCCTTCTGGGGACAGGGGTGTGATCCATGTCTCAGTTTTCGGGTGACAACACCAGTCCCCCACCCACCTCACCCCAAACAAAGAGGCCACTGATCCTGGCCGCACAGTCACCGGCAGCCAGCAGCTATGTGGCCCCGCCTTTTCATTTATTAAGCAGAGATTAATAATGGTATATTTACGGCCTGTCTGCGGCCGAGCGACACTGCAGCATTGATTCATTTCTGACCATAGTATTGCGGGAACAATGACACCGTTGAGTTCGTTGCTAGATTTATCACTTGAGGAGGTGGGAGGAGAAGGGGGTTACTGCAAATAGAAAACGCACCTCTGGAAACCGTTATTTATGGGCTGCTCAGGAACTGACCCCAAGACATAGCCACGCAGTTTCCAGTAACTGGGCGCTGTGACTGGCGGGGCCTCCCCAGGTGGTGGCCGTCGGAGGCTGTGGCCGGGAGGTGGCCCTGGTGCTGGCGGGGCCACATGGACAGCGTCTGGGGCAGCCGCGCCCCTCCGTCCCCAGGCCGCAGGCTGGCCACCCTGGCCGGGCGCGCCCAAGAGTTACACACCATCAGCGCTCACAGAGTCAATGGGCCAGCTCAGCTTTTTCATTAGCGTCCCCATATGGCACAGCAGAGGGTTCCTACGTCACCTCCAGAATGTATTATGCAAGGGCTACTTCTGTGCTTCTGTATCTACTGAGAGGTTATGTCAGGCAGTCCATCGATGGAAACACGTGAAAGCAGGTTGTGACAGAAGGAATATTCAGCCCAGCCCAGCACTGGACACAGATTAGGAGTTCATAAAATATTAATATTTGTGGGCCGATGGATTTTTGTCAGCTTCTGTGGTTTATTTCTCTTCTTTTTTCCTTTTCCTCTTAAAAAAAAAAAGTTTAAAATGCATGACATACTATCAGTTGTTAAAGAGAAAGTAAAAAGTATAAGAAGTATTCTAAAAATAATAGTTAGATGTTCTTTCTGTATTCCTATTTGTGATTTTTTTTTCTTTAATAAAAAGAACCTTTGTGTTTGCACCCCGGCGGGTTTCACTGCACTGAGAAGTGGACTGATGTAATTTAAAGTTAGTTAATATTTAAAAAGCAGTTCCTGCCCACACTCAGCATTTGTGGAGTCAAACAGAGGCTGTGCGGGTCCGTCGCTGAGACTTAGGAAGCGCACGGGCACAGCGCTCGCCCTGGGAGTGAGAACTGCTTGAACTCAGGGAATGAAAAGGTTATTCTCCCTGACTTAGGGCCTATTCCCTTCCCCACTTACTGTTACCCTTCCCTCAGAAACATTTACAGTCGAAAATGAGGATTGAGTGTATCTCGTCAGAAGAGCCACCTGGTTCTCCTGCAGAATCATAGCCCAGGATGAAAGCATTTCTCCCACTGAAAGTTGAATTTAAGGACCCAACGTCTTTTCATCATGTGGCACACCTCAGAAAACACAAAAAATACAGACAGAAAAGCAAACCCAGCGTCACCCACCTCGCCCGAGAGCCGTGCTCACTAGAGGCCAGGTGCCTCATTCCGTCGCTGGAACCGAGGAGGCGGAGGTTGCAGTGAGCTGAGATGGTGCCACCGCACTCCAGCCCGGGTGACAGAACAAGACTCCATCTCAAAAAAAAAAAACAACAAAGTTATGATCGTTTGTGAATACACAAGTGAAATTTTTGCAGGTGAATGAGTAAACCTTTATTAATTTAAAGTTTGCAGTAACTTTTCCTGTTTGGGAGCCAATAAAATTGTGTTCAGAAACATTTCTATAGACTCTTGAAGAGCTCATAGCTGCAAAAGAATCGTGCGTGTAGTGCCTGCAGCACTGTCCGGGGCTGACCTCACCTGTGTTTCCGGGCCCCTCCGTAGGGGGATGGACGACGGCCCTGGAAGATCTGCGCATCTCCACCTACCTGGGAACCTGCGTTTTTCCTTACCTGGCAAAATGGACTTTGCAGTGCAATTAAATTACTGTTTCAAGCTGGGAATCTGCTGGTGAGATGGGGAGGTGACCCTGGCCCATCTGGGGGTGGGGACGCTGACACAGGGTTCTCATAGCGGGGAGGCTGGGGGTCCAAGTCAGGAAAAGGAGCTGTGACCCCAGAACCAGAGGCTGAGGTGTGATGATGGGGAAGGGGCCGGGAGCCCCGGATGCAGAGAGCCTCTCGCACTGGGAAAGGCAGTAAGAGCGATTCTCCCTCAAAGCTCCGACACCTGGATTTTAGACTTCCGGCCTGCAGAACTGTGAGGGAATCAGTCTGTGTTGTTTTAAGCAGTGATTTGCGGTGATTTGTTATAGCAGCAATGGAAACAAAGGAGCAGTCCTAGGAACTTCATCCCAGCTGCTCCTGGGGTCTCAGGATGAGATGCGGGGCCCGGTCCCCCTCCCGCAGGGTCTCTGCTGGCCTCTGAGGGCCCCTGTCCCAGGCGAAGGGCTTGGCTCACCTGCCCCCCTAACTTGGCCCCTTTCAACATGATGCACATGGTGCTGCTCTCCAGCTGCTCAGAGGGCAAGGCCGGCACAGAGGCCGTGGTCCATGGATTGGAGTTTGTGGCCCAGCTGCGGGGAGTGTGGAGAGAAAGAGCAGGGGATACGCTGGGGTGCTGGGGACAGGGAGATTCCAGGCCGGGCAGGTGCCCACCTGCAGGCTGTTGGGCACAGAGTGGGTTGTTCTCTAGGAGTGGGATGCCAAGATTTCGAATGTGCCCAGCATTAAGGATTCAAAGGTACCTAAATCAGGAAGATGGCCAGCCTAGGACGGATTAGGAATACCAGCGGGTCATTTCTTTTTAAAAAAGGGAGACCGAACTCGTGTTTCAGCTGTGAAAGATTAATACTGATTATAATCACCCATGCGACTTGCTAATTATTTTTATCAAAACTGACCACAAAGGGTATTTCCAGATGCCAGGGTAAAAACAGAGCCAGGCACTTTTATTCACTGATTGTTCATCCTTTTATTCTTGGCTTGTCCAGGAGTCCAGAGCTATTTTAAACAGCATCATTAGAAGTGTCTCTGCAAACACTGTCCACTGGTGTGCTGACCGTGGACAGGTCTCCGCCAAGCCGTGGCTCCTGTCATCCTGACATAGACGCTGCCATGTTAACGCTGACCTCCAGGGGCTGGTGGCTGGACCTGCGCGGCCATCACTGCCCAGACCCAGCAGAACCCCGTGGGCATGGTTGCACACATCTCCCACTAACATTCGCATCAAAAGTCAGGGAATCGACGTTTATTGCGAAGTTCAAGACAGCTCACTGGTCTGGATATTCTGTTTAAGTCTTACTTGACTACACACTTAAACTCTATGAAAACAGGTTCTGTGTCCGTTCTCTAAGATTAGGAGCTCCCTTCTTTCATATCCACACGTAAGGGAAAAGTACACCGAAAAAAATGTTTGTAAGTAGGCCAGGCGCAATGGCTCACGCCTGTAATCCCAGCACTTTGAGAGGCTGAGACAGGCGGATTACCTGAAGTCAAAAGTGCAAGACCAGCCTGGTCAACATGGTGAAGCCCCGTCTCTACTACAAATACAAAATGTTAGCCAGGCGTGGTGATGTGTGCCTGTGGTCCCAGCTACTCAGGAGGCTGAGGCAGGAGAATCGCTTGAACCTAGGAGGCGGAGGTTGTAGTGAGCCAAGACTGCGCCACTGCACTCCAGCCTCAGCAACACAGCGAGACTCCATCAAAAAAAAAAAAAAAAAAAAAAAAAAGGAAAGCTATTTCTATACTTTGAATGCTCACTTTTTAATAATTCTGTGTTTGTCAGTATCCCAGAAGCTGATTCTATTTATGAAAAATGCACCTGATATCCTGAGAACACTGCAAAGTGTGCACTCTAGACTGACCTCTGCACACTCAGTCGTCCAGTTGCTGAGGGCTGCCCCGAACTGAGCATTGCTTTGCGACTGTTGAATGAGCACTTACCTTATGCTTAGCTGCACGAGAGCCCTGAAGCAGTGTGGGGTTTGTGAAAGAGCACAGGCTCCTCTGGTGCCCAGCGAACCTCCACGCTGGTGGAGAGGGACGAGTTCCCCCTCATGACAAGGGAAATAAAGATGGGATGAAGCATCCACTGGGACAGCCCAAGGGCCAGGGTCCTAAAGGCCGAGGGCATTCAGATGCTGACGCTGGAGGCCTCTTCAGTGAGCGAAGCTGGCGCCTGCCCTGGTGGGGAGGATGGGAGCACCAGGCCACACAGAGGAGAAGGGAAGAGGGCGACGCGGCACGGAGCCGTTTTTGAAACTTGATTGGGAGGGAGTCCAGCAAAAACGGAGCCAGGTAGGTTTATTCACTGATGGTTCATCCTTTTATTCTTGGCTTGTCCAGGAGTCCAGGGCTATTTTAAACAGCCATTAGAACCGTCTCTGCAAACACCGTCCGCTGGTGTGCTGACCGTGGACAGGTCTCCGCCAAGCCGTGGCTCCTGTCATCCTGACATAGACGCTGCCATGTTAACGCTGACCTCAAGGGGCTGGTGGCTGGACCTGCGTGGCCATCACTGTCCCGACCCAGCAGAATCCCGTGGGTGTGGTTGCACACGTCTCCCACTAACGTTCAGCATCAAAAGTCGGGGGATTGATGTTTATTGCAAAATTCAAGACAGCTCACTGGTCTGGACCTCAAGGGTGTCCCTGAGGCCCGTCTCTCCCAGTGTGCATTGGCTGTAATGGAGAAAGTGAGTTTTCCTTGGATTCTGCCCTGGTTTGAGCTCATCACACTCCAGGACACAGAGAGCCCGGCTGGGCGATCAGAGATCGGTGTCCTCAGGAAGCCTGCAGTGCCCCTGCTGAGGGCTTCGGGGCTCAGGAGGTGAAGTGGCTGACTCTGGGGAAAATGGGCTCCGGGAGAGGCACCTTTGTTTTAGGGTGGTTTCAGGATTGTTAGGTGAATGTAGCGACCTCACCCAACTATGGCCTCAGGGCCTGGCTCCCCTCAGCCCCGTGGGGCTTTGATGGTGGCCTTGGGACCTGTCCCAGAAGTTGCTGGCTGAGTACAACAGATCTTTGCTGACCGAAGGAAGCAAGGAAAAGAGTTTAGCTGCTCAGGACAATAACTGCATTTAATGACCTCTCCTGCTAGAAACAAAAAGCAGTGGCTCAGGCCTGGGGATGAGAATCAAGTTTTATAAATGGTGGCTGGAGGAGTTCATTACACTCAGCACAGCCGGCCAGCGTCCTGCAGCTGCAAGTGATCCAGGAAAGGCACCTCCACCTCTGTTCTCATCTCCAGTCAGTCTCAGTCAGCTGGGAGCAAAAGGGACACATTTACAAGTGTTCTCTGGAGACAGTGCAAGGTGCTTCCTGCTGCCATCCAGGACAAGGGGCTCCTGCACTGGGTGCCTGATACTCCCTCTGGGATGCTTGCGTCCTCTCCTTTGCTTCTGCCTGGATCCCTCCCCCACAAACTTTGTGTCAGAAGAGAAGAGGGACCTCTGAGGACACAAACATCATCATTGCCAAAACTTTAAGGCCACTTTTCAACAAAAAGGGCATCTTTTAAAGACTTTCAGTTCAGAAAACACTGTCTCAACCCTCCCATCCCTCCAACCCCAGATTTGTGTGCACTACCACGCAGAAGATATCAAATCGGACTTTCCCTACAATAATCTGCCTTTTATCAAAGAGCACTGAGAGGGGACAGCCTGGCTGAAGACCACCCCAACAGCTGATTTTTTTTTTTTTCAATTTTGGAGACAAGATCTCACTCTGTCACCCAGGCTGGAGTGCAGTGATGCCATCACAGCTCACTGCAGCCTCAAACTCCTGGGCTAAAGCAATCTTCCCACCTCAGCCTCCTGAGTGGCTGGAACCACCTGCCTGCATGTGCCTGCACCACGCCTGGCTAAGTTTTTGTTTTTTTTTTTTTTTTTTGTAGAGATGGGGTCTTGCCATGTTGCCTAGGCTGGACTTAAACTCCTGGGCTCAAGCAATCCTTCCTCAGCCTCCCAAAGTGCTGGGATTCTAGGCACGAGCCCCCGCACAGCTCTGTGGGAATGCAAGCCCTTATCCCAGGAACACATGCTGCCGGGGGGGATAACCAGGAACATTGGCCCCGGTTTTCCACCTGGATCTGGGAATGAAGGCATCACACAGCTCAGACCTGGATCTGGGAATGAAGGCATCACACAGCTCAGCGTCCAGGAGGTGGGGCAGCCTGGGACGTGGGCGCAGGTTTTCTGAGCTCACCTACCTGGTCTCTCCTCTCACCCTGTGACCTCAGGTAACTTCCTGAGTGTCTTCATGCCTCAGTTTCCTCATGTGCAATAGGAGTTTTGTGAAGATTAATTGAATTAATAACTACGTTGGGACAAATGTATCAGCTCCTGGCACTCGGTAATATAAGCCATGACTCTTCACTGTTGTTATCATTTGATACTTGAGCTTATTGCCAAAGGTTTCTCTGGAGGAAGGTGCAGCTTTCTCGAAGGCGCTGAGCTCCAGCAGGGAACGTACTTCCCAACTCATAATTTCCTTCAATGTTAAAACGTGAGCCAGTTGCCTGTGACTTTATTCCTTTCATGCATTCGCGAGTTTACTATCAAGCAAATACAGGTAAGTTCTTCACGTTTATGTTTTCACACTCTTAAAGGCAACTCCGATTCTGATATTTTAGGCTGTAGTTCATGTTTATCCTGTCTTCTAATTGTTCTAATTTTATACACATCTATAATAGTTGTCTTATGTTTCTAAATTACTTTTTATCTTTTTATGTTTTATAGCCATACCCTTTTTCATGATTTTAGTGCATTAATGCCTGGGAGTGACAGCTGTTTACAATTCAAATCCCACATTCTGCTGCGAACTCTCCTTCTCTGTGTCTGGAAGGTTCTATCCACTTTCCTTTTGTGCATTTAGTTATTGGCACTGCTCTTTCTCCCCTAAAAGAATTCTAAGCAATTACACTTGCTCCAGTTCCCTGTGAGGACTCAAACTCACTTCTCCCAGCAAGTCACACTGGCTTACTTGGTCATTGATCTTACGTTTTAGTCTTATTTCTGAGAAACTGCTCATCTGCGGTTGCCTTGTGTGTGTTGGAGACCTTCTCAGAGATGGGGTCATTTTGACAAAGTCACAGAGCAGAAGCCGGCACATGTCAAAGCCAGGGCTCCTCTGATGCTGAGCCGGTCCCTTTATCCCGTACCCTATCCTCCCTGTGTGAAGGGCGTGTGAGGCAAAGCCCTTCCATGTGCAGGACCTAACTCATAGCTCTGACACCTCTGCTTCCTGGGCTGTGTGTGGTCAGACACTGTCTTCTTGAGTGTAGACTGTGTGTTTTTCATTCTTCCATCTGCGATCCATGGACCCAGGCATGGGCGACATGGCTGCATTGAGACTCTAACTGGCTTTCTTGTGATAATTATTTTTATTTTTATTTTTTTGAGACAGAGTCCCGCTCAGTTGCCCAGGCTGGAGTGCAGTGCCACAATCTCAGCTCACTGCAACCTCTGCCACCCCGGCTCAAGCCATTCTCCTGCCTCAGCCTCCTGAGTAGCTGGGATTACAGGCACCTGCCACCACGCCCAGCTAATTTTTGTATTTTTAATAGAGACAGGGTTTCACCATGTTGGCCAGGCTGGTGTCAAACTCCTGACCTCAGGCAATCTGCCCGCCTCGGCCTCCCAAAGTGCTGGGATTACAGGTGTGAGCCACCATGCCCGGCCTACAATAATATTTTTATAAAGGCTTTCTCCTATTTTCTTTGGCCTGTCTAAACCATATTTCTGTTTTCTGTGTTTGGATATATATATAAAACATTTCCCCTCATTTTCCATTTTTTCTTTTTCCCTCAATTTCCTAAAATTTGCCGTTTTCCTTTCATTTTATTTTCTTATGACATTATTCTTGTCAAGTACAATTGCTTTTGAATACAAAGTATTTTGGTTTATGATGTTCATGATTTGTCCTGAGATCCTAAAATTTTTGAGGAGAAACCCTTGTCTTCACTTCTAAGACTATTTTATTTTAGTTCTTTTCTCTGCATCCCCCTTAACCAGTTAATAGCATTTCGTCTTGATTTCATAATATGATAGGTTTTCATCTTTGTGACTATCATATGGTCACTTCTACTCACTAGGCTTTTGAACTCAATTTAAACAGAATAACTTACCAGTGCAAAATAGGAGGTCAGAGGAGTAAGTTGGAATCAAAATTCTGCCATGTTGGGCAAATTATTCACCTACATATTGTGAAGTGTTGTGTTATTTCTCCTTATTTATTCTTATTCAGTCTTATTAAAATCTTAACATTTGTTAAAGAAAATAATATTCATCATTTAAAGACCAGACAGCTCAATCTAATGAATTTCAACAACACATTAAACCACGTTTGCCCCATTCTGTAAACGGCGCTTTTCTGCCCTGGCACAGTGTCCAGACTTGGCCACCAGGGGGCACTTGAAACCTGCCTTTCGGTGCCTGGTCGTAGTTCCCTGAAGTGAAAAGTTGCCCTTCCGGTTATTTCCCTTCCTATTTGTCTGCCTCCGCGGTGTGTGGCTTCAATATCAGATCTCAGAAGCTTATGAACTTTAAAAAGTGTAATAAGACCTGTGAAAACCCCCTTTGTTCACGTTTTCAAAAATGTATTTAACATCCAAAAAGAATGTTATGACACTGTCTCCACGAGTGAAAATGTGTGTGCACGTGTGTGCATGTATGTATGCATCTGTGTGTGTGTGCATGCATGTGTGTGCGTGTGTATGTATGCATCCACATGTGTGTGTGCGTGGATGTGTGTGTGCGTGGATGTGTGTGCATGTGTGTGTGTGTGCACGTGCATCACGTGCATATTTTCGTATGCGTGCATGTCTGTGTGTGTATGTGTATGTCCCAGATAGATAAGCCATCAACTAAGAAGGAAACAGTCTGGCCTTTGTCTAGGGCCTGCCTTATGTTTGCCGGAGTCCAAAGCCCACAATTCTTCCCTTTCGATTTCTGCCTTTTCCGTAACTGGCACCGACCAGCAGAAACAGAAATGTGTTGTGAGGTCACCACCATCACCTTTCTGCTCGTCCACACGTGTGCTGGGGTCTGCTGCCAGCAGCGGTGTGGCAGGACACGGCGGTCTCTTGTGCAGGTCTGCGTCTCAGATGAATGAGGATGAAGTTTTGATTAGATGACCCCTCCATTCCCTGAAACTCTGGAATTCTAGGCCTGTCTCTTCTTCCTTCTTCCTTCCCTCCCTTCCTGCTTTCTTCTCTCTCCCCATCCCACCCTCCCTTTTCCCTTTTTCTCGCCTGTCCCTTTACTCCCTGCATAAGTATCCGAGGTGCTGACCACAATGCCGTACTCTCTGTGTCCTTTGGGAGTGTGTATTCAGAACTATAAGAAATCACTCCGTTCCTTCTCCTGTGTACTCAAGGGCCTTGATTCTTGCCATAGGAAGAAGGCAGGAACTGGACACCTCCATCACCCTCTCTTTTTAAACTTTCCAACGTCAGGACAGCACCCTTCCCTCCACTCCCACCTTCAGACTCTCAGAGGAAGAGGCAATCTTCACCTCGCGTTAGAACCTCTCCTCTGCAGCCAGGACCCAGGTGTCTTCACACTTCCCCAGGTTTTTCTCTCCACTCGGCTTTGCACCCCATCCCTCACGTTCACATTCTGTTTAGAGAGGAAGCCACGCTGGCCCCGAGCCCCGCATTGCCTGGTGTTTCCCATCACTGCTCCACTGACCTTCCTGTCTCCTGCCGAGATGGTGGCTGTGGCCCCCGAAGCTAGGCTCCTGCCTTTCCTTGTCCCCCACACCCTCCTCGAGGCTCCAAGAATGAGAGGCTGTGGGCAGCCTCAGTCCTCTCCCTTCTCCATCTGCTTTCAACCAGGAACTAATTCAGGCAGGAACACCGCAGTGAACCCTTCCTGGCAGGACAGGACTGTGGTGTTGAAGACGAGGCTCAACCACCCTCCACCAGCCTGGCTGAAGTTTCTGCAGAACCATGCTGCCCTCCGGGTCCCTTCCCCCGATCCTTCTCCCTCCCCAGGAGCCTGAAGCTCTCCCCAGCTTCTGGTGCTCTCTCTCCAACAAGTCCCTTGAAAAAACTGATCCCATATTTCAGTTTGTTATGAATCTATGTTTCTTTATGTCACAGAGCATACTCTTAACACTTGCTTTAAAGGAATAGTGTACTAATTACAACATGGAGGTCAGTCTCCTCTGACTGGCTTTTCTTCTGGGATTGGGTCCTATTTTTCTGTTTCTTCGGTTGAAGGTTGTAAAGGTTTTGCCACTGTCCTGGACACTGAAGGTCATGTGTTCAGACTCTGGGTTTTGTTGTATTCCTCCAAACAGCGCTCAGCTGTGTCGTTGCTGTCGTTGGTAGAGTGGACACTCACTTGACTGGAAGCAAACTGCAGGCTCTGTCTTTGGACAGCAGGTCAAATCTCAATTCAGACCTTTCATCTCTAGCTGGGCTGCTGGAGGTGTGTCTTGCATATGCACAGTTCAGGGGTCATCAGGTATTAGGGCAGAATTTATATACAAAACATGTGGATGCCCCTCTGTCTCTTTTTCCCCAGATTTCTCCTTAATGTTTTTGTGTCTATGGTTGCCCCCAATTTTACCCTTTGGTGTTCTTCAGATGAGAAAGACTGCAAGTTACTAACCTACTGGAGTTTTACTGCCCCACATGGCCCACTGGAGCCTGGCCTTGGGCTAGAAGCTGTGAAGCTGGTATATTCACTCAGTGCCAACTCCTCTCCTTCAAGTGCTAATTCCGGCCCAGAATCTGCCTGCTTTGGAGCATGATGTAAACTTGGCCTCCCTTCATGCTACATACAGGCCCCGGAAATGGGACACCAACCCCAGAGTGCTCTGGGACCAGCTTGCATTGATTTGCAAGAGTGATTGTTAAGCATTCTGCAATTTCCAAGCTGGCTGTTCCATCATTTGTAGCTTGAAACCAGAAATTGATTAAACATGGTGGGACCATTTATACCATGGTACTTGACAAACTACAAACAGGTCTCTCTCTCTCTCTCTCTTTTGTGGGAAGGGCAACTAATGAGTACAGTACTACCCAAGACATTTACCACTTTATTTCATCAAACGTTGACTCTTATTCAGGACTTGCCAGCTTTTGGTTGTTCTCTGTTCCTCCAAATAACTGTTATATGTCTCTCTCTCTCTCTCTCTCTGTGTGTGTGTGTGTGTGTGTGTGTTAGGAGTATGGTAGTAGTTCTACAAAAGAACAACTACAAAAGATAACTCACAGCTGTTATCTCAAACAAGGTGAATAGGCTCTGATGGGAGCCTTTCATTATTATAAACAAAAACCTTTTCAATGTATCTAATAGAAAGATCCTCTCTCTTCTTAGACATCATGTGATCTCTGTTCCTATGACAGGCTCTTCTGATCCAATCATTTCTCCTCATTCCTTAGGTTAATTTTTGGCCTGATCCATATTAATGTTCATATAAAGGCTTTTCATAATCAATTTGTGACAACACAATATGTTTAAACATCTATTAAAACTGAAATACATTTGTGCCCATCTATAGAGAGGGAGGTTTCTCACATGTTCTCTACAAACACTGGTTCATTGGTTACAAGAAACACTTTCACATTTTCTAATCCCAGAGGCTATTCACCAACTCTTATGTTTTGTCATGAAGACTAAGCTTGGCTCATAGTGGCAAATATACCACTTAGTCATTCCTTCAAAACGATTTATTAGCTGCTTGGATAATAACCATGTAAACAAGTATATTCATAATTACAAGAACTTGTATGTCATGAAGTAAAGAAACTGTGTGATGTCATTGCCCTAATAATAGAGAAACTCATTAGAGAGCGTGTTTGTAGAAGGTCCGGCTGTACAAGTAATATTTAAGCTATTATTTAAAGGATGAGAAGAAATTGTTCACTAAGGAGCTGAAGAATTAAGAAGTAAACATTCCAGGCATAAGGAACCTTGTGCCAAATTCCCTAGGATAAGAAAGAATTTTCCAGCATGTCAAAATAACTGAAAGAAGCCGGTGTGGATGGATTTTAGTAATCAGGTGACAGCGATATGGAAGGGGTAGGAGTGGAGGCAGGAAAGGGTGCCACATAGAGTACTGCAGACCAAGTTAAGCCAAGAGCCTGGGTTTTATACATTGCAATGGGGAGACATTGAAACTGCATAGTCAGGAGTGGCTGACATCATTCATAGGTAAAAAGATAACTGTGACCTGAATTACCAGTGGATTAAAGAGGGGAAGAGAGGGCAAGAGAAGAATCCAGGGGGCTCATTGGGAGAAACTAAGGCTGTGTGGGTGGCAGGTTTTCATGACTTGGACTCGGGTTAGGGCAGTGGAGATATGGAAGTTCCCGGCCGTTCAAGAACCTGGTCCGGCTCAGTGGGTTGTGTCATAAGAAATATACTCTGGGGGCTGGGCGTGGTGGCTCACGCCTGTAATCCCAGCACTTTGGGAGGCCGAGGCAGGCAGATCACGAGGTCAGGAGTTCAAGACCAGACTGATATGGTGAAACCCTGTCTCTACTGAAAAAAAAAAAAAAAATTAGCTGGGCGTGGTGTCACGCACCTGTAGTCCCAGCTACTTGGGAGACAGGCAGGATAATTGCTTGAACCCGGGAAGTGGAGGTTGCAGTGAGCCGAGATCATGCCACTGCACTCCAGCCTGGCGACAGAGCGAGACTCCGTATCAAAAAAAAAAAAAGAAAAAGAAAAAAAGAAACATGCTCTGGGAAGGCATGCCTTGCTGAATCCTTAAAAACATCTGAATTTGAAGATCAGGTAGAAGGCAACACACTTGCTGTGCCAGCATAGAAGGAGCAGATAGAAAGGTTAGGGAGACAGGTGCTAGGCTTCAGACTCATCTTCTGTTCCTCATTTCCAGCTGGGTGTCCTGGAGGAAATGTTGATCTGAGGGTGGGTTGGAGGAGAGCAGAATGCAGAGGATGCCATGAGGATTTCCAGCTCATGTGACTTGCTGGAGGATGGTGAATTGAAATTAGAACTCTTAGAGAAAGTGGTTTCTGAGAAACAACCTGAAGATGTACACTTTTTGTGTATTGAGTTTCAAATGCTGGTAAGATATTTTAGTTGGAAATGACAAATAGGTGATTGAATATATATGATTTGGGAATTCTAATGTATGTTCTGGGCTGGAGGGAGAACTTTTGGAATCAGCACACAGATGAGATTTAAAGCCGTGGGAGTCCACAAAATTACCCTGGTGTGATCTTCTCAATTTAATGCATATTTCTGGTGATTTCCCTTACTTCAATCTGCAGTTCACCAGGTATAATTGGCTGAGTAGTGACCCCAGAGATAGTGCAGGCCGGCATCCTTGGAACCCGGGAATGTGAGTTTGTTTGGAAAGATGGGATTAAGTTCAGGATCTTGAGATGAGGTCATCCTGGGTCATCTGTTGGGCCCCAGATCCAAGGAGCAGTGTCCTTATAAAAGAGAGGCAGGGATTTAGACACCCAGAGAAGCGGAGGGAATGTGAGGACAAAGGCCATATGCTGAGAAAAACCCGTGCGAGAATGCTGGCTGCTGCAGGGGTGAGGAGGGAAGCAGGGGTGAGAAGAGGAGGGAAGCAGGGGTGAGAAGAGGAGGGAAGCAGGGGTGAGAAGAGGAGGGAAGCAGGGGTGAGAAGAGGAGGGAAGGGGCTCTCTCCCAACCCCAGGGGAGTGCGGCCCTGCTGGCAGCCACAGGGGTGAGAAGAGGAGGGAAGCAGGGGTGAGAAGAGGAAGGAAGCCGGGGTGAGAAGAGGGAAGCAGGAGTGAGAAGAGGAGGGAAGGGGCTCTCTCCTGACCCCGGGGTCGTGTGGCCCTGCTGGCAGCCCCAGGGTGAAAAGAGGAAGGAAGCAGGGGTGAGAAGAGGAGGGAAGGGGCTCCCTCCTGACCCCAGGGGAAGTGTGGCCCTGCTGGCAGCCGCAGGAGTGAGAAGAGGGAAGCAGCGGTGAGAAGAGGAAGGAATAGGCTCTCTCCCCACCCCAGGGGGAGTGCGGCCCTGCTGGCTGGCACCTCCGTCCCTGGCTTTCCCCCTCCAGAATGGCGAGGCAATGGATTTGTGTTGTTTAAGCCAATAAAGTTGTGTAATTTGTTCTTGGCAATACTAGAAACCCATATACCAGCTACCAAGTAGGGTCTGGAAGTCCTTATTTTAAACCAGAACCCCGGGTGATCCTGGTTAGTGGATCACCGTTGAAGAAACGCTGACCTAGGGCGATACTACATGACTGAGTTTCGAAGGGCATCAGAATTAAACATTTAGTAGGAGAGAAACAGCTGCCCAGGACTTGGGAGGCCCAAGATGAGACACAGAGAGAAACAGTACTTGGCTCCTAGGTTGTTTTTGTCTGACTCCAGCCACATAATTGCACCTTGGAAAAACAGTCTGGAAATGACTGGATTTGCATCGTGTTTTCAGCTCTTCAAGCGTTTTGACTCCGTCTGGATTTGTAACTAAACAATACCAGCAGGTGAAAGTGGTCACACGGAATGAAACACAAACGATCTTCAAAGGACAAACGTGGTGAATCCTGGAACTGGCAAAGGAAGAAGTAAACTCTGCGCCCGCCAGCTCGCACGAGGCGACACCGCGGCCCCTCCTTGGCCCACTCACCACTTGGACGCTCGCTTTCAAGCTGGGAACATGCGCTTCCTCACAGCTGGAGCCATTCCTTCCTCTTCTTCAAAGGAGTTTCTGAAATTCCAACCCCCACTCTGAAATTCTGTTTAGTAAATATCACAGTTTCACCTTCTCACCCTTCCATATGAGTAGCCTCTCTCCAGTAAGACTTGTCCCTAAAGGTGGGTGCTTGGACCTGAGTTTCTATGCCAGGGCAACGCCGGGGGCAGACAGAGCCACCTGCCCTGAGCTCCCTGCTCACTGGTCTCCATGCCTCGTTGGGGGAGAGACTGGGGACTTTAATCTTCTATCTTCGAATTTTCCTTGGATCCAAGCTGGACTGCATTGCAATGCTCCTTGCCCTCCTTCCTGAAACAGCTCATCTTTGTCCTGGAAAAATGTCATGCTTGAGGCATTTTGGCCCTCGGGAAGAACAAGAGGGGAGACAGGAACCTCCTTTTTCTGGAGATCCTACCGCGACTGGCACTTGTTGGCCGGTCAGTTTCACTCTCTGTTAAGCACCGATCTGCTCTGTATGTGAACCCCTCGTGGATTTCATACATTGGAGAATAGTCTCTGTTGCATTACTTCTCTTGATTTTCTTAACTTTGTTCTTCATTTAAAAGAAATCCTTAATTTTGATGTATCAATTATTTTAACTTTTGTTCTTTGGCATATTATTTAAAAAGTCTTTTTGTCCCAAACTTACAGATATTCTTACACGTCTTCTTATACCGTCTTTAACGTTTTTACCTTTCACATTTAGGGCTTTCATGGATCTGGTATTCACCAGGTGTCATGAGGTGGGAATCCAATTAATTTTTTTATGTTCTAGGATTCAGCCGCCTTCAGTCTCCCTACCCGTTTCTAATAGTTTTGACATTTGTTCCTTACCAATCAACCTCCTTCTCAGCGATCTGACATCTCCGGGACTGAACTTGGAGGAACTTCCCTGTAACCTGTGTTAGTTTGCTATCTTGTTGGAGGCTAGACGTTAATAATTCCTGGGCTCATATTTTTTGAGGGTGTCATTCTTTCTTTTTCTCTTCATGTTTTAAGCCGTCTGTAGAACCCAGGATTCCCAGCACTAAACCTCACCTGTGATGATTGAAAGTGATAAGATCCTTCAGTGCCTCTATCCAGTGGTATTAACTGCGTTCCCACCCTGTGGCGAGCCTCATGCTTTGTGACGCAGGGTGAGGAGGAGGGGAGGGGACCACCCACGGACAGCCTGGAGGCTCAGGTGGGCTCAGGGGGGCCTGGTGCACTTGGCCTTTTGGGAAGTGCAGAAGTCCAGGGAATCGGTTATTCAGGGACCTGGCTCTGTGCCCACGTGCTCTAAGTGAGGAGCCATAGGCCCTACCAGTCCCCACCTCCCAGGGCAGGCGGCCAGGTGTGAGCGTTGAGGAAATGGAGGCACTGGGGAGGTATCATCCAGGGTTCTCGCTCACCAGGCCTTTGCATAGCAGTGGGGAGAGAATGGGCCCAGGGAAGACTCGCCAAAGACCCACGGGAGCTGCACAGAGCGTCCCAGGGCCCCAGGGCTCCCTCCTTCCACGATGTGGATGGCAGGAGGGGTATTCTGAGGACCCTCTACATGGGCCAGCCTTTCATTTTCCTTTGCATCTTTCAGTGGAGTTAAAAGTGGAACCTTCCTACCCCCATTGAGGGCGGGGGCTCCTAACTTCCACACGCCACAGAAACCCCCAGGGCATTTGAGGGCCGATGTCCAGGAGGGGCCAGCACCTGCTCCTGGAATGAATTAGTCAGCAAAATCATTGCAGCCCCCACATTATTTTCAACAAATATTAACGTGTTCTCTAATCTTTCGCCTATTTTGCTTATTCATAGTGCATCACCACTATCTGAAATCACCTTGACTAGTTGTCTAGGTGAATTATCTGTCTCCCCAAGAGGACGTACACTTTATACACTTTATGCTTACAAGGTCCTGTTCGTCTCATTAGTCCCTGGTTCTTCCTGTCTAAAACAATACTAGGCCTGTGGTAGGAGCTCAGCTGCTATTAGGTCAATGAAAGGTATGAAGGGGTGACTGAATAATGATTTAATGTAAGAAGGTAGGACTCCAGGTGCACTTGGTGGTCCTGTCATCAGTGGCGTCTTTGTGGAAAGAAATGTACCAGTGCTAAGTAGAACTAAGCAGGTAAATAAAGCAGTTGATTTGTTAGGTTAATCCCTTGGCAATAGCTCTCAGTTTATTTTATGGGCACATTCTTATGTCATTATCATTTATTGGATTCAAAATATTATGAGAGGCTTGAGGACCCATTTAAAATCATCTCCACATCCACAGCCATTGCAGACTATGGCAATACATGTGCTTAATTGAATCATGAACTGTCACACTGACTCCGCTGCCCCACGCTGCGACACTGTTGCACCCCCATGCTGGGAGCTCAGCGACAATACCAACGTCGTGCGCCTGTAGTGCAGGGAGTGGAGCCTGCCATGTCTTCACTGTCACGCACATGGCAATGTCACAAGCATGGCCATTGCTGTGAAATGCTACACAGCTGAGAGACGAATCCCAGCAGTGACATGGCACATCTCAGAAGCGTAGCTTTGAGTGAGAAAATAAAAAGTAGGATATACCTCATAGCAAAAAGTTGTTTATATAAATCAATAAATCAAACACATTCACGATACACAGCACTGCATATCCCACCTGTAAATATGCATCTCCAAGCACACAACTGAAATGCGCCGGGGGGATGAGTGAATGGGATGAGAAGTGGGGTGGGGGCAGCCACAGAGAGGAGATTAAAGACAGAACAGGAGCTAACCAGGGGCCGTGGTAGGGGAGCAGGGCCAGCGTCACCTCCTGCACCCGGGGCCTGCAGCGCCCCCACTCACCGGGAGGAACTGTGTGTTGCAGGGAAAGTTGAGTTCCTCTATGAAATAACTCACTTCCATTAGAAGGTATTAAAGGTCCTCAGATTGGAACCTTCCTCAGCAAGCAGCAGTATATACAAGTAAGCACTTTTGTATTTTCTAAATAAACTAACAAAACGAACTCTAAATGGAGCCATTCCTCTCAGGGAAAATGCCCCATTCTTAATAGCTTGACTTTTTAGCTGTTTCATTTTGATGGTTTATAATTCAGTTGAACACATGTCCTGTCATATTGGGTTATGGCCGGGATGTGAAGGTAGTTTTCACTGGGTCCTTGAGTTCCTCATATTTTGAATCTAATAGATTATCATGGAATATGGCTGTGACCATAAGATGAATAGAGAGCTACAGTTAAAGAATCAGCCTGGCGACTGCTCTTCTTAGCAGTTAACTATTGTGCAACAGAAGATGACTATAATTCAGTTAACAAACAAGACCTAAGCGGGGTGTGAGCTCTGCACATCAGGAAGCTCTGTATGAATTCTACGTGAGGACAAATGTAAATCTTTGTAAAAATTATCATAAACAATTGGGGCTCATAATACAACTACACCTTATGAATGAACGCTAAGTATTTAAACTTTTGTTAAGAAAATTTTTATTCGTTAAGAAATGAAGGTAACGGACAGTAATCAGTAACACTATCTGACAATGAGGTCAGCCTCATGCTAGCTTTTGTATTCTGGGCCTAAGGCAGACGTGTGATCACCTTGCATTTCTTTCCGTTGCTGTATCCGGCCTCGCCTAGGTTCCCCTCCTTTCCTCCTGTGTGCCTCCCCTGCTGCCCACACCCAGCCTTGACTCTGCTGCCTCTCCCCTCCCAAGGCTGAGGGACCCTGACCACAATCATGCCTCAGACTCTGGGCTACCCTTTTTTCCTCTCTGTCTTGGATTTTATTTTCTGCTTGCTAAAGTGTCATCATCATGCATTTTTTTTCTGAGGTCATACTTTTCTGGTGTCTAATGGAGAAGATTGATAAAGATACTGAAGAAAACAGTATCTACCAAATTGGGTACTATAAGTCAGTTACTAAATTAAGAACATGATTACCTCTATGGGAGAAAATATTATTCCTACTTTACAGGTGAGAAAACTGAGACTTAGAGAAGATAAGTCACTTGGCCAAAGACACACAGTCAGTTAACACAGGAGACAGGATGAGTACACACTTGTAAGCATTCTGTTAGAACATCAGGCATTTAAAAAAAATGAATGCATCACTGATGGTTCGACCAGAAAACCACATCAGTATGTACTCTGTGTGTGTGTGTGTTTATCCATGTGTATATACTTATATATGTACATATACATATATAGGGATTGGCTATAGGGACTTGGATTACACAACTGTGGGAACTCGTAAAGCAGCCTATGTCAGGCTGCTGTTATCAGGCTGAACCTGACACTGGGTCCTGAAGTTGAGAAGCCAGGCATTCAGGAAGGGACAATCACAAGCCTAAGCTGGAATCCCATTGGGATAGGCTGAAACCCATGTCCATTCCTGTTGCCTCTGACTTTGGTGTGAGCTTCCTGCAGAAGCTGCCCTTTTGCTAGGGCATTACACACACATATCTAGCCTGAAATCAGAAGAGCCGAGAGAGAATTCAGTTTAAAAAAAAAAAAAAAGGACAGTTGCAGGACCAGCTGCTGCTTCACACTGATGTGGTGAGTCAGCGGATCAGCTGCAAGGGTGTGAGCTACTAAATGGCTGCTGCTTCCTCTCCATCTTCCAAGTCTCAAACAAACATTTTCTTGTGGTCTACCTTAAAAAGACACATACGAAAGGTGGCTTCAGAGGAATGTCATTCTGCCTGGCTATGTCAAGACATTTCAAAGCCACTACAATCACATGAAACAGAACTATGTCAGAGTATTGGGACACCTCTAGATCTGGGGACACTCTTGCTGCATCTCAGAATTTTGTCTCATGTGAGTTCCCCCAACCATGCTTGTGCCACATGCCTTTCAACTTAAAAATGATAAGGTCTATAAATTTTGAAAGCCAACTTTATTTCTTACAGAGGGTTACGGCCTATGAGGTGCTCATTCTGACAGGCTGGGAAGTATAGCCTCTGGCAGGGACCTTTAGCAGGCATTCAAAGGAGAAAAGGTGAGACAGGAACTTATGCTGAAGGGGTTGGCTCAACATACATATTCAACAGATTATAGGAGGAGCTATGAATATTCAGGAAGGTGTCCTCACCCATGTTTATTGAACAAACATGCATATTACATATGACCCATATTTACTTTGAGGTGGAGACTTAACATTCAAATGCATTACAATTAAGCCTTGTATGTCACAGTGTGAAGTAGGGACACAGGCACTCAGTGCACAGCTGCTGTAAACCAGCCAGAACCAGTCCGTGGTCGGTGACCTTCTCAACAGGAGACAGGTATTGAAATCAGCCTCTTGTCAATCAAAGCTATAGTTATGACTGGTGGAGCCAGGCGGTCAGTCCACGTTTCATGATTGGTGAGCTGCAATTCCTTCAACGTTGCTTATCTCTTAGCCAGTGCTTGTTTAGCTGCTAGAGAAAAATAAAAGCCTTGTGTCGGTAAGAACATAGTTTACTCTTTAAGTGGAGGCTGCATGACTTAACCCTTTCCTGGTATTGCCTTAGGTCCTATTGATAACTTGGCGTTTTATTGCCACAAAGAGTCAGTCCTGCCAGTCTTAAGACCTCTATTTTAACATTAGTGCTGGTCAGCTGTTGTGTCTAAACTGCAAAAAGGAGTGGGTATAAGGAAGCGTGTCTGACCTCCCATCCCACCAGGGCTGAGAACTAACATGTAAAGTTTTCTCTGGGGTCCCGTTGGCCAAGACGGGGTGGGTTAGTCAGTTGCAGGAGGCTGAGGATTTTATTTTTAGTTCTCATGCCATACTTGTTTACTCATTTTTTATCATTAGCATATTGCAAAATTTTTCTTACCCAAATGTATCTATCTTTGAGAATATTTCTATGTCTTCATGTTTTTCAGTTTTTTTTTTTCTTCTGTAATGTGATCTTCCATAAATCCCACCCAGTAGAGTTTTCATCTCAAATTATTGTTTTCACTTCTGGAAATCTGATTTGGGCCTTTTTGAAATCGTCCATATCTCTTCTTACCTTTTTAAACACATAGAGCATAGTTACAATAATGATTTTAATCATCTTATCTGCTATTTGTACATTTTTATCGACTGTGGATGAGTTCTGATCGCCTTTTCTCTGCATCATAAAACACGTTTTCTTGCTTCTCTTGATGTCTGGTAATTTTTGTCTCAGTGCTAGACTTTGTTATTTTTCTTATTGGATATGGGACATGTTTACCATCCTATTCTTGAGCTTTTCTGGGAGAGACAGTTACTTGAAAGCAGTTTGATTCTGAGCCATTTGAGTTTTGCTTTTTATATATTTTAGGAGAGACCAGAGCAGTGCTTTCTCCAGCCCTGATATTTCCCCCAGCTGGGCAAACCCCTTGTGCAGCCTCTCCAATGGACGGTGCTTCTGAGGCCTTTCTGACTAGTGGGAAAAGGCACCATTCCAGGCCTGGGTGAGCTGTGGGCAGCGTTTCTCTCAGTCCTTCCAGATGGTTCTCTCTCTGGGAGTAACTACCTTGGCCTCAGATGGTTTTTCCCATAGGCATATGCTGATCAATATTCTGTTGAATGCTGCAGGATTACCCTCAGCAAATCAGTGGAGTTCTCATTCTAGCTCTCTCATCTCAGGGACTCACTCCAGTGGCCTGTGTAGCCCCTTTGGTCTTCATGAGGCCTCAGCTCTGCCTCCTCTGCTCAAGGAGTCACCAGGGTTCTTCTCTGTTTCCTCCTGTCTGGGCTGTGGCCTGGAACCCCCTCAAAGCAGCACCTTTGGGCCATTGTGGGACTCAGTGTTTTTTACTTCACGCTCTCATGGGTCACTGCCCTTTGTTGCTGCATGTCCAGTGTCTCAAAAGCCATTTTAGATAGATTCTATCCCTCTTTTGGTAGGAGATGGATTAGATCCCTTTCATACACTCGAAGCAGAAGTTATCCACTAGTATATATTTGCATATGTGTTCTCACTACCGGTTTTATCAAATGTATCCGAGTCATGAGTGCCGTGTGAGTCACACATTGTGACTCATGAACTTAGTTATGGCCAAGTAATAGGTTCTTACACAGCCAACGTGAGATTGGTGGTAAAGACAAGGCCTCAGAAGTCTAAAGTTAACACACCTCTACTTTTATGACCAGCAGAGACTGCTGAAAACGTTGCTAAACAATCACAACCACAACCACAACGACAAGACAAACCTACAAGTAGTCATCTAATTCTTTTTCTGGAGTTTCAATACTACGACAACATTTAATGACTTTCTCTGTCTTAAGCAGAGGGTTGGGAAGTGATGCAGAATTTATCATTGGGGTATGAGGTTTGTGCAAATCCTATGGAGTGTGATGGAGGTTGTGGAGGCAAGCAGGCCCGATTTGGGCCCGAACTCTGCATTACTGGTAGTGGGACTTTGGTGGAGTCATAAAACATCCATAAGCTTCCACTTCTTTTCTGCAAATATAACAGTATTGCCTGCCACACCAGGCTGTTGCAAACGCTGAGAAAATAGATAAATCTCCTATACAGTAAGAACTCTAACAATGTGAACTATTACTGAATAATATTGCTATTGATTTAATATTTAATATTGCTATTTTATTTGTAATATTGCCATTCATAATTTTGTTACTAATAATTAAACACAACTCAAAATCAGAGAAAATATTTTTCCCAGAAACGTTTTCACTTTGCGTACCTGTGACCAGCAGAGGCTGCTCAAATCATGAACTTGGTAATACATCCAAAGTCCCATGTCATGGAAATATTCTCAGGATTTGTCATTGCTCATGGTTTCTCCCTCGTAGGCCATAGCTACTCCTCATTGTTGTCCAAGTGGGACTGAGAGTTCCTTTCCACTTTGTCTGCAGGGTCTTCAAAGGCGTCCTTAGAAAAAGATTAATTCCAGTATTTCCTATGCATGATCATTTGATTTTACTCCCCTATGCCCAAGCGTTAAGATGTTTTTTATTTTTTTTCCTATTGGATCAAGTAGACTATGTCCCAGTGTATAAATCTCAGTTAATACACATAAATAAACTTAAAATATGATTGAAATCTCTACATGTGGTTTCCACTGCGTCAGACGGAAGTTTGGAGACAGACGTCGTTGAATACAGGTCAGACGAATCATACGCCCTTCGCCCTCCCCATCTCAGAGGTCGGATGTGGTGATCGGGGCTTTCCACATGTCTGAAATGTCTGACATGGATGTGGCTTTTTTAAGCAAACTTCTTAGAACTCTGTTTTATTTTACATTTACAGAAAAATTGTGAAAGCAGTACTGGAATCCCACGAGCCCCACACCACTTTCTGCTGCTGTGAACATTTTTCCTGGTGTGGTGCATCTGCCTCAGTCATAGAAGCAGTGTTGGTAATCAGCGTTGTGGAGCCCATGTCGGTGGTCAGCA
>NW_026652277.1:176518753-176595380 GCF_009828535.3 Hylobates moloch
ATCCTCCCGGGTGGGGCGCGGGGTCCTCTCTATCCTCCCGGGTGGGGAGCGGGGTCCTCTCTATCCTCCCGGGTGGGGAGCGGGGTCCTCTCTGCAGCTCTCCCTGTCTCTGTCTCCCCCGTCTCCACCTCTCCTGCTTTCTTGTGCTCTTCCTTTTCCCTGCTTCTCTGCTCTTCCTGCTTTTCTTCTCCCTGCCTCTCTCTTTGTCTGACTTGCCCCTTCTCAGGAGTGCATAGCCTCACACAGTCTCCACCACAAGCACGTTCTGCTATTTCAGAATTATTTTTTTAGCCAAATCTTCAAAGTTCCATAAACTTTGGTTTCCTTGAGTCAAAAATGTAGAAGATTCTAAAACTCGTTGTGATAGTTAGTACTGAGTGCCAACTTGACCGGATTGCAGGACACAGAGTATTGTCCTGGCTGTGTCCATGAGGATGTTGCCAGAGGAGATTACCATTTGAGTCGGGGGGCTGGGAGAGGCAGACCCACCCTCAGTCTGGGTGGCCACCATCTAATCAGCTGCCGGCTTGGCTAGGATAAAAGCAGGCAGAGGAACGTGGAAGGACTGGACTAGCTGAGTCTCCCTGCCTCCATCTTTCTCCTGTGCTGGATGCTTCCTGCCCTCGGACCTCAGACTCCAAGTTCTTCAGCTTTTGGACTCTTGGACCTTGGACTTAACACTAGTGGTTTGCCAGGAGCTCTCGGGCCTTCAGCCACAGACTGAAGGCTGCACTGTCAGCTTCCCTACTTTTGAGGTTTGGGACTCGGACTGGCTCCCTTGCTCCTCAGCTTGCAGACGGCCTATGGTGGGACTTCACCTTGTGATTGTGTGAGTTCTCCTAATAAACTCCCTTTCATGTATACATCTATCCTACTAGTCCTCTAGAGAACCGTCACTAATATACTCACCTTGGCAAGTTATTGAGAGAGTTAAGTCAAATAACAGAATCAAAAGACTGACTCATGTCAGGAGCTGAGAGATCCAGTTCCTTCTTTCATTCACGCTCAGATTCCCTCATCTCCTGCAGCACCAAAGGTGTGGGCAGCTCTCCCTGTGGCACACAGGTAAATTACAGTTACATGATCTCACACTGCCCACTGAATCTGGCAGAGGCTTAAACGTATAACCCACTTTTTCTGTCTTCACTGCCGCCTGCCATGTACATCCCTCTAGGACACTTCATTTCAGCTTACATCCTGAAACTCTCAGCTAGCAATTATCTTCCTCACCTCGGTTTCTCCATTGTGATCAGCATGCCCTGGGCCTCCCCCAGGTTCCTTCCTTCCCATCATTGGGTGCGTTCCTGCTTAGCGCCTTATCCCAGCTGCTCCTCGCACCCTCACCTTTTTCCAGATAGATCTTCCTCTTCGGCACAGGCTCCTCCCAGCTTCTCATCTGTTCTGAAAGGCAGCACGATTCCACGATCCTCAGGTCACATTGCACACCGACGACCCCAATGCTCGCCTACTGCCTGGAACATTCACCTTGCACCCCCACCCTCCTGTTCCTGCCTATCCAACGTGGATTTCCTTACAGCACTGGCCTAGAACAAAATCGACCTGCAACTTTCAGTAATTCCATTTCTTCTGACTCAATGAAAACATGGATGGGGCTCTGTCTTCATCCAGGACAGGCCCCTCCTGCACTTGGATGACTTTGCATACTTCTCAATGTCCTGTCCCGTTGAGTTTGCTTCGATTTCTATTTGTCTAATGAAATCAGTTTAACATTTTTGGAAAGCATTCCTACATTCCACACACAGTGCTGAGGGTAGGATCTCTGCTGAAAGCCGCACCTGCTCAGGTCACCTGCCGAAAGCCGCACCTGCTCAGGTCACCTGCCGAAAGCCGCACCTGCTCAGGTCACCTGCCGAAAGCCGCACCTGCTCAGGCCCACCTGCCGAAAGCCACACCTGCTCAGGTCACCTGCTGAAAGCCGCACCTTCTCAGGTCACCTGCTTCCTGTGCTGCAGGAAGGCAGAGGGGGCTTCTACTTTCATCCAGCCTTCCACGTGCCGTGCAGTGCATCTCATCCGTGGGTTCTTATTGCCATCCACAATCTGCCGGCAAGGACATTTGGAAAGTCTCCCCAGGTTTACATCTGTGTGATCTAAGGGGAAGCACCAGTCCTGCTGGAGAGCTGAGTCCCAGCTCCCTAAGCCACTTGTGTCTTTCCACTCCCTATCCCAGTTGGCGCAGAGGCATGTTTGTCAGTTGTGGAATGGGTGTCCTGGGAGGCACAGTGTTGTTTTAGTGCTAGGGGGACTGCCCCCTCTTTCATTAGCAAATGTTTAGGCAACATTGTAAGCGTTTCTCTTGCAACAGCCCATTAATGCTCACACGAACCTGATTATGTAATGACTTAGTGACAAGGATTTTCTATTACAAACAGGAAGAGGGGGCTCCAGAGGTGAAGGCCCTGCCTGAGAGCACAGGACTGCTAAGTCTGGGTGGATGGAAGCAGGATGAGCCCGCAGGGCCCTTGCATCTAACCACTGCACGAAGCCCTGTCGTCCAAGAGTGGTGACTTGGGGAGACACTCACGTGTGGTAGACCCCATGAGAGAACCAGAGGAGAGTGGGAAACACCATGTTTGCCAACCAGGAGGAACCATCCAGTGAATAACGGCGGCTCCCCAGGACAGAGACGTGCACACAGGAGCCGCTGGGCACCGTGAGCTCTGCTGTCCTGAGTGCTTGACATCGGGTCACAGGGTGATTGTATTTTCTGTTACTCGATTTATTCAGTGTAAGGTTTTCTTCTCCTTTTTATAGTCCTCTACTGAGTCCCTGGTTATCCTTGACTTAGAGCAATTCCATATCACATAGATCTCCAAATTCCCCAGACTAGAAAATGTGCTTTTGAACAAATTGTGTGGCTTTACTAGAGCATGATAATTGGCAAAAAGAAAATTTGCAGGACTCGGGGCCCAAAAGCCTGACAATCACAAATCAATCTCCGTAGTTTTCGTCCACCCATTGTGGCACAGAGAAAATCTGAACTGTGGTCTTGAAACCAGCGGCTGATGTGAAGCCCCTTGGGACGCAGTGGTGAGGAGCTCCTGCGTCAGAGTCACCTGGCTGCACTTCCAGTGCCACATGACCTTAGGGGAGTCACCAGGACTCCCCAAATGCCAGGACTCCCCAAATGCCAACACCTCCAGCACCGAAGAGGGGGTGTTGGTAGTGACTACAGTGTGGTGACTAGTGGCATAAAACACTTTGTCACGCGGAATGAGCAGGGCAGTCCGTGGACACCCACGTGGTGTGGTATGTTCTTGAATGAGCCCAGATCATGGGTCCCCCCATCCACAGAGCATTCAGACATCAGATCTTCTTACACAACTCACCCACACCGGAACAGAGGAGGCTGCTGTATTATTTTTGCTTGAAAGTGATGATGGTGTTGGAGGTTGTGAGACCTTGGGTCTGGTCTTAGTTTAAAAGGATTTAAGCAGGAGACACACAGCAAAGGAGATGCAGCATGAAGTAATTTTTTGCAAAGGAAAAGTAATATTTTGAAAGTTAGGTGCAGAATAGACAGGACAGTTTGGGAGAGAGAGGATTCAGGGCGGGTGCTCTCCAAGGTGAGACAGCAGAGATCAGCAGGAGGGAGGCTCCCTCTGTGGGAGTCTTCCATGATTACCCATGAGGGGGTGGAAGGAGACGCTGCTTGGGGTATGTTCTGGATGCTCCTCTGGATGCACGCATGGTAGTTGTCCATGCCTGCTCACATGTCACATGTCTCGGGGTCTTGTGTCTCCACCCAAGGTTTGCTTTTTATGATTATAATGAGCAAAGGGCCAGTTTGAGGATGGTAAAATCAAAGTGCACATGCTCTCTGCAGGGGAAATTCCCTACTGAAGGTAGCTTTGCTTGAGGGAGCTCAATGACAATGTCAATGCCCAGGCTTGCTGTGTCGATTTTACTGTCACCATGTACACCAGTGTCCACCAATGTCCACCACCACTGTGGACCACCCAAGGACACAGCTACTTCCTTGACTACGTATCCTGCCTCAGTGATTGGTATTTAATTTAAATTTTGGAACATTTTGAATTTAGTTTTTATCAGGGTTCTGCTTCTATCCAGTGCTGACACTCATAGCAAACCCTGGTGGCATAGAAGGCTTGGTTCTCACATGGATATGTCACTCCCTTCTGACACCCCCTGTGATCCAAAAACCCAGGACTGACCAGCCCCGGTCTCCAAGGAACAGGCACGTTTTTCATAAAGATGGATGTGCATAAATTAAGCTGAAACATATGTACCAATGTGGAAAATAAGATGCATTTAAAAAATGTTTCTACACAGAGTTATTTTTGGCCAATTATTAACTGATAACATGGTTGGATTAAACAAAGTGAAATGAAAAGATTAAATGTCTACTTGAATGTATGATTAATTCTATTTACTAAATATTTAAAATGAAAGTGTAGATGACAGGCACAGATTTTACTTTTAGACATGGATTAAATGGTGCAGACAAATAGACGAAAGGCCGCATGGGACTGGGTGTGCGGCGATGCCTCATCTGTGGTGGCGAGTGCGTGGCGATGCCTCATCTGTGACAATGACATGAATATTTACAGATCCTTGTGCATTTTGGTGTCTACTTTTCTCTTGGTTGAGTAAAACTTAAATATTTTGTCAGGTGCTATGATAGAGCGGCAAAATGTCAGAAAAAACTGACTCAAGCTAAAGCTAGATTTGACTTCTCCCTGGCTTGTAGTCATTGTGCTGGAAAAATATAAATACAGTTTATTTTATATAAATTACATCTCCTCTATCTATCTACCTACCTACCTGCCTACCTATCTGTCTATTTATATACACTGAGAGACAGAAGGAGAAGAAGTCTGTGTGGGCCTGGGCTTTATAAAATGAAGAGTAATTGAGTCATCACAAAGATGCTTTATATATTATTTCACTGAGGTTACTTTAGTTTTGAAAAAACAGCAGATTTTTTTTTTGTTGTTTCTATTTTTCCCTTTGGTAGCTGGTTTAACAAGAATGTGACCAAATTACACGCATGTATGTAAGACCCAGCGTGCAGCTCTGTCTCATGAAGTGGAATCACAGCTTCCCCACAGGCGGGCCTCTGCAGATGGGGCCTGGCCAGGTCAGCATTGGGGCAGGGGCCGCCTGGGGGCTCTCACCCGCCCCAGCCCCTGGATGGCTCCATCACCACGTGGGGTCCCCAGCCATCCCCGTCTCCAGGCTTCGTGAGGACGAGGTGTGCTGGGAGCAAGTGTACCTGCGCTCCAGTGTGGGTGTGCACTGCCGACCCCGTGCTCCAGTGTGGGTGTGCACTGCCGACCCCGTGCTCCAGTGTGGGTGTGCACTGCCGACCCCGTGCTCCAGTGTGGGTGTGCACTGCTAACCTGGAAGTTTTCCAGGGAGCTCTGACATCCAACTATTTATCGCGGAGTCAGTAGGAACCCCTACCCCATGGCGTGGGGCTCTGCTGGGGCCAGAATTCACCTGTGACCTCTGCACCAAGCAGCACAATCGGCCTGGCGCAGGGCTGCCCTTGCTTGGGGGCTGTTTGGTTTGTTCGATGCGCGTGCTTCTTTGACATATCGTACTCAGTTTCCGAATCACTTTTCGCTGGTTTCAATGGCCGTTTCTGTTTCCTTTCACCACATACATTTCTTGTCTGAGCCACTTCTTCCCGCGCGGCGGTCAGCGCTGGGCAGCCTGCGGGTGTGTGCAAAACGTGTAAGACGAGCGTCATCCTGTGACCTCCGGCCTCTGGGGCAGCGGTGAAGCCACTGGGCCCACTGAGAACAAAGCCGTCCCTTCCCAGCTGAAACGCGCCCCACCGTGCAGAAGCCCAGAGGCCGCCCCCAGTCCCGCAGGGCCCAGGAACTCCCCAGCCTCCACGTGCCCGTTTTGGCTCCTCCGTTTCCCCACCTCGTAGCTCATTTCAGAATGGCCTTTCAGTTCCTGCCTCCCTGACTCTCTCCCTGCCTTCCATCCCTCCCTCCCCTTCCTCCCTTTCTCCTGCGGGACATTGGTGCCGCTGGCCACCCCGAAACCCCAGGGCAGGGGAGGCCCCTGTGTGGGCCCCAGGACAGAGTGGGGAGCGCGGGGAGTGAGGGCGTCCCTTCGCTTTGGTGCACACAGGGCTCCGGTGCAGGCGCCTGCTGAGATCCCGGGACCTGGCACTCACCGCAGAGCTGAGAGACACGCGGCTAGGAGCCAGGGAGCCCCACAGCAAGACGGCACCAGGGCTGACCTGGAGGCAGCAGGAGGCCCCCCTAGCACCCGGCCTCCGACTGGCTCCAGATAGCAGGGCTCGGAGCTAGGACGTGTTTGAGATTTTTGAGGGTTGGAGCACAGCTTCAGCAGCAGCAAGCCAGAATCTTCCAGAAAGCAGCACATTGGCACCTGAGCATGGCTTCTGCCTACAGAGGTAGGAGCATTGAGGCAGGCAGAGGCCGGCTGCACTGGTGGCTTCAACGGGGACAGGAGAGGACTCAGGAGTGGCCCCAGGGGTCACCCACAAGCACATATAAATGGCTTTCAGGACTTCCAGCAACAGTCCAGGGAGGGGATGCTTGATACTGGTAACTGGAACAAGAGAAGTTATCACTATGTACTGTTTACGTACACCTTTACAACAGGCTGTACTGGCCTGGGGAAAAAGGATAGAAAAGCAAACATACTCATTCATTATTACTTAAGAACAATTCATTCACTGAATCCAAAATATTCATGGAGCAGCAGCTCTGACAAAGCTGATCTGGGTGTCCCTGTTAAATGGAAAATCACATATATAAGAAAGCTTAATTTATGGATATAGAAAAAGAGTGAGGGATTTTGTCAATCAAATTTTAAAACATGACTAACAAGTGAAGAGTTTAAAAATACCATTATTCTTGAACAAAATACTACACACCTAAGTAACAAACATGGGCGGTCATTGCTTGATATATAAGCGTTTCTGTGTTAGCAGATGACTGCGTCACACTTTTTCTTTTATAGTCAGAAGTGTGTGAAACTGGCACGCGCTGATTCTCTGCCTTGAGGATGTTTGTGTAATTTGTGTTGTGATGTTGCTGTGAAGCCCTCTGAGATGAGCCTGGGAGGTGTTGCCTTGGTGCACAGAGACGCGTCACAGTGTAGACTGTGGCCGTCCCACGTTGAGTCAGGGGTGCTGCGGCAGGCGTGTGGAGGGGACCCCACGCAGGAGCACGTCCTCATCCCTGAGGAGCTGGGGGACTCCGGGCAGACGAAGCACCACCAAGCTGCCCTGGGGCCCCACGGTGCTCGGTGTCTGGCTTCAGACAGACAAGCAGCTGTGCTATCGCTTCCTCTTATTTCTAAGCCACTGCTTGAATGCTTCGTACTTATATAAAGGATCTCTGACATTGCTTTTAAGAATCGAGGAATTTCTTCATATCCTATGGCTTAGATTTTGCCAGATCAGAGGAAAATTGTGGCCACCCTGGGCAGACCTATTCCTGGAAATGGCCTTTGCCAGTGGCGAGATGTCTAATCCACAGGCCTTCCTGCTGCCAAATTCCTGGCCTTTGAAGCCTGCAGCTGGGGAAAAGCCACTCTGCATCAGTTCATGTTTCTTTTTCAAACTTTTTCCCCTTCTGTTATTTCACAACCAAACTCTGCCAGGGCCTGGCTTTTAGTTATTAAAGGGCCAAGCATCATTTTTTTCCAAGGCTTTTAAAAAGGAGAGGAAGAGTTTCCCAGAGATACGTGGTGCCTTCCCCGTGCACACAGACGCTGCAGAATCACAGCTGCCTTCTATGAACTCTCGTGCAGGGCCTCATCTTCCACGGTTAGTTTAGCAATAGGGATTGTGTGCTTCAAAGCAATACCTCATTCCTAGGTAGAAATTTATTTAACTTCAAACACCTTTATTGTTGAATATATTAAGAACTACGTCTTTGTGATGATGATATGAGAAATTCATCTATCAAAACATCACTAGAGGGCCGGGCATGGTGGTTCACGCCTATAATCCCAGCACTTTGGGAGGCTGAGGCAGGTGGATCACTTGAGGTCAGGGGTTTGAGACCAGCCTGACCAACATGATGAAACCCTGTGTCTACTAAAAATACAAAAGTTAGCCGGACATGGTGGTGCTAGCCTGTAATCCTAGCTACTCGGGAGGCTGAGCCAGGAGAATTGCTTGAACCCGGGAGGCAGAGGTTGCAGTCAGCTGAGATGGTGCCACTTCACTCCAGCCTGGGCATCAAGAGTAAAACTCAGTTTGGAAAAAAAAAAAATTCACTAGACACCTCCACGATTATGTACAATTCTTTCTTGTAAATTAATAAAATAAAATAATTTTTTAAAAATGAGGATTTAGTTAAAAGCATTACATTAAAAAAGAAATGTCTAATTATGAAAACTGAGCTAATGAGGTAGAGAGTGGTTTTTTTTTTGTTTTGTTTTGTTTTGAGATGGATTCTCGCTCTGTTGCTCAGGCTGGAGTGCAGTGGTGTGGACTCGGCTCACTGCAACCTCTGTCTCCCAGGTTCAAGCATTTCTCCTGCCTCAGCCTCCCAAGTTGCTGGGATTACAGGCACCTGCCACCACACCTGGTTAATTTTTGTATTTTTAGTAGAGACAGTTTCACTATGTTGGCCAGGCTGGTCTCGAACTCCTGAAATGAGATAGATTTTTAAGTGTTGTATATTGTAAGAGAGCAATAAGAGGCAGTGAGAGACTTGGGGGGCAGGAGACAAGTGTGAGTTTGCAGCTGAGCTCCCAGGCGCCACCGCTGTAGAGATGCAGGCAGGTCGTGTGTCTCTCTGAACCTCAGTTTTATCGTCAGTAAAAACAAGGGTGATCCTGCTTCTCCCTGGACTCCTGGTGAGGGCTGTAATTATTATATAAAATGAAGAGGGAGTGTGTCCCTGTACGAGGCATCAGAAGCTAGTGTGGCCTCCCTGGCAGCTTCTCTCTGCCATGGGCCCTGCCTTGCTGTGGCTTCTCAGCCACCCTACGATGGATGGCACAGGGTGGACCAGAGCTTCTCGCAACAAGGAAACATCTACTCATATTTCTCCCAAAAGCTTCTTAGTTGGAGCAGTATTTTGCAACTGTAGAAGTGGAAAAGATAAGTTATGGATTAATTTAGAAATGGCCAGATATGGTCCCATTTTTTGTGTGTTTTGTCATGCATCGAATGAGACATAGGTAGTGATTTGAAGAATATGCTGTTTAAAACTGGCTTCGGGCAGGAGATGGGGGAGGGGGTGTCCTGACAGCCAAGCCTTAAGGGAATTGTTCACTGAAGCTAAATTATCGGTGAGATAACTCACCAGAGGCCCCCACTGTCTGCCCTGGGATGTCTGTAGCTAGGATTGACAGACTTGGCCAACGTGCAAACAAAACAGGACACCTCATTAAACTCAAATATCAGACAAGCAAGGGATATTCTTTTAGTGTCATTATGTTCCATGAAATGTTTGGGACATACTTATGCTAAAAAAAAATTACAGTCTACCCTCAATTGAAATTCAACTGGTGTCTTGTATTTTATGTGGCAATGCCTGAGCAGATCTGCTGGTCCACAGAGGTCAGCCTGGCTCATCCTGAAGGTTTGAGGTGTCCCCGTAAGCTGTGCAGAGCTCTGATTTCCTGATAAAGTCACCATTTCTGGTACTGCAGGGGTGATAATGTGTCCTACAAGAAATTTTAAATTCATTTCAAAAATTATCTAACAAAATTAATCTAAGAAATCCCACAATACCTGCATGACCACAGATAACCAAGTAATCCCATTACAGTGGCATGGCGTCTTTGTTCAGCAGGCATTTCTTTTTGTGTTTCTCCTGAAATGATCAGCAAGTGAGGCGACTTTTAAAAAACAATTATAAAGCTTTTTTTTCCCCAATTTTCAAATCTAGCTAGATGAATTTAGTTTGTATTTTTAAATGTTAAAAAGCAAGTTCAGATCAGTTCATCCATTTCTTCAAACCATGACTGTAAAGAGAACTGGCAGAAATTAAGCCACAGAAATATATTAAAGTACATTGCAGATGTGACTTGAACCCACAGTCCAGGAAACTTGGGTTTGAGGCTAAAACCTCGTCTTAGCATATCTTGTACCTTGCTCTCACGCTGTATCTACTTTCATTTGCGTGTTCAAATTACAGCGTTCTAGTACATTCTGAAAGTGTTAATTTTCATGCTACGGTGGTTGTTTTCCACACAGCGACCTGAGGTTTTGGGTGAGTACAGTTAATGTGGTTGTAAAAACATCTGATTAAACTCTCCTGACCTTGAAACAAAAGTCATACGAACACAGTGTGTTTCCAGCTTTTACACTGTGTAAACTTACAAGTGAGACCTTTTTTGAAACTATTTTTTTTAATTAACAAATGTTTTGAAAAAGAGTTTTTAGAAACTTCATAAAATTAATCTTCTAGAAACCATAAGGCTTTTTTGTTTACTAGAGAAGACCAGAGGTTGACGGTGCAGGTCCCTCCAGTGGCCCGAGGATCTCAGCGTTCTGGGCTATTGACTCTGCTCTTTCCCTGGCCTTACCCAGTCAGTGGTAAGATGCTGCTGGAACACCAGGTGTCAAGTCCTTCTGCCTCCACCCTGGCAGGAAAGACAAGTCAGAGGAAGACACATTTCCCACAGAATTAAAATGACATGGCAGAAGATCTTTCCTGTAAGCCCAGTAATGAGCCTGGCCTCCACCCCTCACCCGGTGCTCTGTATTTTCATTCTCCTTGTAATCGGATCTGGAGCTTCCAAGGGCTGCAGGTTCAGCCTCAACCCCCTGCTCTAAGATTCTCTTTGTTCCCAGCTTCATGAGAATGTTTGTTTTATTTTTGAATGTACTATGATTTTAATAGCTCACTTTCTTTCTTAACATATTTTTAATATTGTGAAATATAACATAAAAATAGGCACAAGGCAAAAAGGTGCCCCTCAATAGTTTATCAAGAAATGTGACCACACCCAGGTCAGTACACAGAACGGCCAGGACTCCCGAAGGCCTGCGCTTTGTATGCCCTTCCTGCGTTGCAAAGTTCACTATGCTACGGGCTGCAGTGCAACCACAGCTTCGCCTTTCTGCAGAGGCTTAACTCAACGTCACTAAGTACAATGGTGTTGCCTTCCTTTTGAATGTTACAGACATGTAACGTCATGCAGTCTACAGTCCTTTGCATTCTCTCGGTTTTACTTGTGAGGTTCACCTGCTGCTACCTGTAGCCATGGTTCCTTTGGTGTCACTGCTGTACACTGTCTTATTCTGTCGCATCAATGTACCGAAGTTCATGTATCTATTCTCTAGTTGAGAAAAAAGTAGGTTTGTACAGTTAATACTAATAACACGGCTCTGAATAATCGTGTGTCTCTCTATGCCCAAAAGCATAAATTCCCCTTCAGGAGTGGAACTGCTAGGACCCCAGTGTAGACACCTTCACCTTTAGTACACATCGCAAACCATTTCCAAAGTGGTTTCGCCAATTGATGTCCCCCCGGCGGTGTGTGAGGATGATTCTCATCCACACGCCCTCTTGCAAATGCCTGGGACCAACAGTCTTCAACTTGAGCCATTCCAGGGGTTGTGGAATAGCACCTTCCTGTTGACTTATTTTTCATTCCTTGATAATTATTGAGATTGAGCATATTTTCATATATTAGTTGGCCATTGGATATCTGTATCTCACATAATTTTCTTTTGAACTGATTGCTTTTGTTGTGTTGATTTGCAGAAGTTCTTCATGTATTTTTGATAAGGGTCCTTTGTTAAATGAGTCTCAAATATTTCCTTTTTCTCGATGGCTTACCTTTTTACTCTCTTAATGGGTCTTTTGTGAAAATAATTTCTTAATGTTTATGTGACCCCAATATAATTTTTCCCCTTTCTTGGCTGGTGCTAACTCCAGGATAGGGCTAACTTACTGGCTTATACCTGCATTTTCCTTTCTTCTAATACACACATTCGAGGCCATGAATGTCCTTTAAGCATGGCTGTAATTGTATTTTGTAAGTTTCCACGTGGAGTATTTTCCTTGTCATTTACTTTATATTAATTTTTAGTTTACATTTTTTATTTCGCACATGCTATTTGAATTTTAAAACATATGAGTATTTTCTAGTCATCTTTTTGTTATTAATTTCTGATTTATTACACTGTGGTCAGAGAATGTGCTCGGTATGATGCCAATACTTTAAAATGTAGTGGGATTCAGAGTTTGGTCAAGCTTAGCAAATGTTTCAGAAGTGCTTGTAAGACAACAACAAAAACATCTTCACAAGCAGTGTCTTATTTCGGTCGTGCAGAAAGCTAAGGCGTTAGCACTACCATTACTTACATTTAGAGGGAAAGACATTAAATGAGGTCATACTTGTTAAAACTTTTGAAGACAGAAATATATTTTCAGTAAATTATTATTATCACTTTAGATTTTTGATTTCATGCTCTGAGCTAATTATTGACTTCAGGTATTGTGTGGTTAGGGGAAGGTTTGGGATTTGGTAGCTGTGGAAACCCAAATCCTCACTACCTGTGTGGGTAGCCAGGAGGCCTGTGTTGCCGTGTTGCTGTCTCGCCCTGGGAGGGTGGCTCCTCCAGTGTGGGATGTGTTGTAGGTGTAACGTACACACCAATTTCAAAGACTGTGTAGGAAAGAAAGAATGTAAAGTATGAGATTAATATTGTCATATTGAGTACATGCTGGAATAGTAACCTTGGGGATAGACTGGGCTAAATCAAACGTATTATTCAGTGAGTTTCATCCTTGTTTGCGTGACTAAGGCGGCTCTGGGAGGACTGAGGTAGTGCTGGCCACGGTGCTTTCTCTCAAGCGAAGTGCAGGCCTGGGAACGGGCACTAACTAACCACAGCTGCTCACTATGACCTACAGGTGCTCTGGATTTTAACCTGTTTCAACTGCCCAATGTCACAGCCATTTTCCACGTCTTTTCTAAATCTACATTTATAAACATAAATACAAATCAATTGTATTTATGTAGTTGTGTATTCAACTGTAGATAATCAGAAATTGACAAAGAATGGTTTAAGTAACAATATTTTTCCTGCTACCATTTGTTAGAAGAAACTTGGAAAGAGGGAGCAACGGGCTCTGCGCACTTGTGATGTCAGCCGGGACCATGAGTCTTCCGTTGTCCACCCTTCATTGTCTCTTAGGTTCAGAATGGCTGCCACACCCCCAGGCATCACGTCAGCATCCCAGCAGGAGGAAAAACCTGAGTCAAAAGCATTTGCTTTGTAGGACTCTGTCTTTTCCTTCAGGGAGGGTTATCTGCCCCCATCCACAGCTTATAGCTCACCATGCAGAAATGAGTATTACTGTCTCCATAGGTCCCAGGCAGGCCAGGAGCTGAGCCCGCACTGAAGGCAGGACAGTGAGGGGCAGGAAGCTGCAGGCCACACCATCTTCCTGGGGGAAGAAGCCATAGCACTTTGGGTTACAAGGGTTTGACGTAACTCTTCCAACATTCCAAAACAAAATGAGGCGACAAAGCACAGTTTCTAAACGTTTGAGAAAAGGGTTTTCATTAAAAGATCAACAATATAGTTTCACTGAAATACGTTTTTTAGAAAAGACTTGTTTATGTTTTTTATCTTTCTCAACCTGAAATCCAGCTCTGATGTTTTATTGTTGTGGGTGACGTGGAGATGAATCTCTGCTCGTCTTCCCTCATCGGCTTTCGAGACCTCGTGAGGGGAAGACTGGGGTCCTTGACACAAAAGACTTCTTTTCACAGGCCCCTCATCCAGGGGCGGGGCTGCTCTCCTCTCATGGTGGGCACAGGTGGTCTCGTGTTTACATCTGAGCCCTGCTCTTGGCGTTCATGCCCCCAGAGGAGTCCTGCCCCGGAATCAGACTCGCTCTATCTTCCTTTCTGAAGACAAAGTTGTATTATGTGATTTCCTCTTGCTTTGCACAAATCAAGATGCTGTCCCACCGAGGCTGGGAGCTAGTTCTGCATCTTTCAAGTTGCAAGCTGATCCTTGACCTCAGAGTCTAAATGACTCAGGGAGGCCCCGAGACACCAAGGTCCTGTTCAAGCCCACAGAGATATTGTTTTTGAACATTTCAATGGATTTTTACTTAAGACACCTCAAACATTTTTCATGTTTTGTCCTTTCCTTCATCTCACTGATACGTTTTATTTATTTATCTATTTATTTATTTATTTTTATTTTTCTTGAGACAGAGTCTCGCTCTGTTACCCAGGCTGGAGTGCAGTGGTGCGATCTCGGCTCACTGCAACCTCTGCCTCCCAAGTTCAAGCAGTTTTGCTGCCTCAGCCTCCTGAGTAGCTGGGATTACAGATATGCACCACCACACTCATCTAGTTTTTGTATTTTTAGTATAGACAGGGTTTTGCTATGTTGGCCAGGCTCAGTCTTGAACTCCTGACCTTTATTGATCTGCCTACCTTGGCCTCCCAAAGTGCTGGGATTATAGGTGTGAGCCACCATGCCCAGCCAAGACAGGGTGATGAGTTTTAAAGAATAAGATCTGTGTTTATAGTGAGTGCTGGTAAATAAATTTGACGTCTTTTTATTACATTCATTTTGCAGATACAAAATAACTTACTTGGGTACTAGGCCTCTTGATAAAAAATGACTGAGCCAGAAATCCACGTTTTCCTTCATGACTAAGACAGTGTGGATATTTCTCTGACCAAATTTCATGTTGAATATGGAATGTTGAATGGAATCCCTAATGTTGAAGGGAAGTGACTGGGTTACGGGAGTGGATTTCTCATGAATGGTTTAGCCCCATCCTCTTGACACTGTCCTCATGATAGTGAGTGGGTGCTCACAAGATCTGGTTGTTAAAGTGTGTGGCTCCTCTCACACCTGCTCCTGCTCCACCCCCTCGGATGTCCACCCTCTCTTCACCTTTCACCATAATTAGAAGCTCCCTGAGGCCTCCCCAGAAGCTGAGTGGACATCGGCACCACACTTTCTGTACAGCCTGCAGAACCGTGAGCCAAATAAACCTCTTCTCTTTATAAATTACCCAGTCTCAGGTATTCCTTTATGGCAACCCAAGGACAAGCTATACAGTGAAGCCACATGAATCCCATTAATGCAGTGTGCGCTGTAATCAGATTGCTTTCAAATCCTATCTAATTTTCTTCATTTAGCATGGGTTGCAAGAACAGTTATATGTAACTGCAGTCAACCCATAAGATGGAACAGGGTAGTTGCTAAAATAAAGCAACATATCAAGAAGTAAGTTTTGAAATTTTTTTATTAATTGAAATTGGATGATCACTTTTAACTTTATTCATAAATCTATCAAAACTTTAGACACGTTTTGCTAAGCAAAAAGTTATTTTAATACAATTAAATATATATGTACATGTTCACACATGGGTATGGTAAAAAAAAAAAAAAAAAAAGCTGGTCGCTGAATTGCTTTTGTTAAGAAGCCAAACAACTGTACCTCAGTCTCTGGCAGCAGGAGCTTAAGCCTGTTCTTGTGATAACAGACAGCTCTGAGCACAAATGTGCTGGTCTTCTTCAGCTTCACCCTTTCCAGTTCTCTATCTTCAGTATCTGTCTCGGGACCCACCTCTAACCTCCCTCGTGTATTCCATTTCTGAAGGCAAGTTCCTTAGGTAGGAACCATCTCTGTGAAGGGGGAGGCTGCAATGGTGCCATGAAGAAAGACCAGGAATGGTTTCCGTGAAAACACAGCCAGGCTGGGCGCCACTTCTGAGTCTGATGCATTTGACAACATCCTTCCAGTCTCCTTCCATCTTCTGCTCCTTCCTCTTCCCTCTGCCAAGAATTTTGCTCTTCTGCAGTTCTTGAGGCACATTTTAGGCCCTGATCAACAAAGACGTAAACAAGCACAAGGGGAAAACAAAACTAGCTTAACCAGTTCGCTGCTAATTATTGCCTGTTAGCATGAAAAGAATAGCATAATTCTTCACACTTTTGGTTAAGGAAACATTACCCACACATTCACACGTAAATTGATTCTGACCAAATTGTCTGGAGTGGGAATTTTAGTTTATCTGTGAGCACTGTCTCTCAGGGGCTGAGAATGAGCCCAGCAATGGGCACCATCGCATGCAGGAACACACACCTGCAACACACACACATGCATGCAAACACAGCAACACGTACACCTGTGACACCACACACACACAGTGTGCACAATGCACACACACAAGCACAGCAACACGTACACGTGTGACACCACACACACAGTGTGCACAATGCACACACACACAAGCACAGCAACACGTACACATGTGACACCACACACACACAGTGTGCACAATGCACATACATGCACACAAGGACAGCAACACAGACACATGTGACACCACACACACACATGCACACAAGCACAGCAACACATACGCAAAAGACCACACATACAGTGTGCACAATTCACACACATACATGCAGACACAGCAACACATACACATGTGACACCACACACATGCACGCACAGTGTGGATGATGCACACACATGCACACACAGCAACATGTACACATGTGATACCACACACGCGCACTGTGTGCACAGTGCACACACATGCACACACACCCCACACACACATTACAACTAAAAGACTGAGGCATCGTCGAGAGGAAACCTTCCAAAGCCATCGTATCCGCAGTGATATTGCCTATAAATCTCAGTCCATGTATTCAGTATGAAATACCTATCGCTAGCCTTATTATTGAAAATGCTATTTCTTTGTATTTCTGAGCTCAAATTTCACTAAGATTGGGGTAAACCTAACTTTAATTATTCTTGGGATGTATGCCTCAGTTTAGGAGACTTGCACGGGGCCAATAGGTTATTTACCTAGTATTTATATAATGCTTACCCAGTGTCAGGCACTGCTTCAAATGCTTTGTAAATATTAACTCATTTAATCCTCACAATAAATTCAGAGGGATGCGTGGTTTTATAAATGAGGAAGCTTAAGAACAGAGATGTGAAGTAACTTGCCCAAGGCAACATAGCACTAGGAAGGGAGTTGGCATCTGAGCTCCTTGCCTGGCTCCAAAGCTCATCCTCTCAGTCAGACCTCCTGAGGCCGCCATCTCTCTGCTCGCTTGGCCTTCTAGTTACAACACCCACCAGGCTGGGCCCCAGAACTATTTTGTGAAGGTGCCTGTTGACCCGGTTTTCCTAAACACACCTTATATTCCTGTCTGATGCTTCTTTACTTCATGCCAGGAAGCAAAGGACTGTCTCCAACTGTCTCCAAATGCTTAGACCTCCCCTCCGCACACAGGGGAGGGGTCTCCATCTGTCACGGTGCTGGCATGCACCGGGCTCCTTTTTCTATCCCACCCACTTCCAAGATGCCCTTTCCAAGACTTACCTGGTTTACGAACACCGTTCTGTTTTGTCTGAAAACTTCCAAGTTCTCCTGAAGGCCTAGGCTTTGGGAAGACCAATTCTTGATATGCAGCTACTTCTGTGTGAAGAGGGAGAAGAGAAGGAGGAGGCAGCAGGGAGAGGAAAACCCCGTGTGTGTGCACATTCCAAAACACCCACAGCCGCACACGGCAGATCCGATGTTTTATGGTACCTTTTTACTAAATGGTTGTTTCTTTCCTTCGTCCTACTGGCTCGAGTCCTAGGTGCTTACCACCAGCTGATGAGGAGGGCTCATACGATGCCACCGAGATTTGAAACAAGAGTCTTCCAAACCAAGGTTTCGACTGTGAAGTCATTTCTTGCTTAAAGGCACAGTGGATTCTCCTTAAAAAGGAACGGAACATCTTAGCACTCTGTATCTTTTGGCTGAGACGTATGCTTCAAAATAAATGTTTTCTTGTAAACGGGTCCTTACTAAGTGTTGGGGTGAGTGAATATGTGCTCTTGAGATGTGTTATGGTGGAACGAAAGCTTCAGTCACCTGCAGACATTTCCCCAGTGGAGATAAGCTTCTTCCAGTCCAGGCCTGGGGTTCCCCTTACTCCATTGGAAAGGAAACCAGACTGGTGATAATGACAAGTTGGCAGTGTGGCTTTCATGCACCAGGGCCAGTGATGCGAATATTCTATTACCCAAGGCTCGCAGAATGCTATAAACTTGGGGATCGAGGGGCCACAATGCTGGAGGGAAAAGCATAAAGCAGCCCGGAGACAAAAAACAGACTCGCCAGTCAAACGCTGTGCCTCTTCCCCTGTCCCACGATGGCTGTCCTCATGATTCTGGTGGAGTCCCTCTTATCCAGCGCCACTGTGCCGGGCTGGCAACGCCGGTGCTCTCCATTCGCTAGAAGGACAAAGAAAGATTTTAGTTTAGTATCAGAATGACGAAAACGCCTTCTTCCATGGAAACTGTAACACTGGCAGGGTTTTAAGTTAATGGAATCAGATACGTAAAAAGGATTTGCCGAAAGGAATTAGGACAGAATGCTTCAAAAACATTTTAAATGCCGCTTAGTAGAGGCTCCGTGTTTACCTAAATCAAAGATATGGTTTCCTCATGTATTTATTTTAATAATTTAAAATATGTCTACATGTACTAATTATCTATCTGAATTTTTTCCTCAATGACCAATATACAATGAGTGGTATATACTGCATGTGTACTGTTTTAAAGACATACTGTATATTTAGGAAAAGAGGTTTCACATTTCTGCCACTTTGTGGATCCCTCTGCTTGGCTATCTTTTTAAATTTATAGGCCTTATTTCCCATTAAGACTAGAACAGCTTCCAAAATATATTTGTTTTAGACATCTATAATAAGACAAAATAACAGTAGTGGCAAATTCACTGCACTCTTGAAGCATGCATTGGAACTCTCTCTTTGCAGGGATAAACCAGCCACCAAACAGATCACCTGCACGGAAAGTCCTTTGCTCATTTTGTGGATCTGAGTTGCTGCCAACTTTTCCGTATGTTCATGTTCAGAAGGAGAAGCAAGATGGCCCTGTTAGAAAGTCCTACATGGCATTTGTCAAGGACATTCTGCTCAGGAGAGAGACTGAGGCTTCAGGTGTGAAAACCCTGCAGGCTGGGGAAGTGCAGCTTGAGCTGACCCCTTGTTTGGGGAGCTGATGAAGGCACATGCCACGGGAATGAGAAAGCTACTCCTTAAGCATCAGTAACAGAAGGTGTCATGTGGATAATATAGGGGCTGAAAAATCATAGAATTATTTGGGTGTCCCCACCCAAATCTCTTCTTGAATTCCCAAATGTGGGAGGAACCTGGTGGGAGGTGATTGCATCATGGGGGCAGGTCTCTCCTGGGCTGTTCTCATGATCATGAGTGGGTCTCACGAGATCTGATGGTTTTAAAAACAGGAGTTTCCCTGCACAAGCTCTCTTCTCTTGTCTGCCACCATGTGAGACGTGCCTTTCACATTCTGCCATGATTGTGAGGCCTCCCCAGCCACGCAGAACTGGGTCCATTAAACCTCTCTTTTGTAAATTGCCCAGTCTCAGGTATGTCTTTATCAGCAGCATGCAAACACACTAATACAGGTAGGTTCAGGCAAAGAGTCATTGGCTCCACATGGCGGCAGCTCCTGTGCCACCTGCCTGAGCTGAGGGTCTGTGGCTGCAGGCCCAGCTCAAGGAAGGAGCTGCTGGACACTGGAATGATATGAAATAGTCCCATCTACAGTTTTTCTGGTCATCTGTTAAAAAGACTTTAATGCTTACAAGATAACTATTATTGGTAGTAATAGTCTAGGCCCATGACGTTCTTTAATATTTGGGAGTATCAGAAATTTAAAGATTAGACTTAGTTATAAATAGAATATTTATTTAGGAACTTAGAGACATCTGGGCATTTCATGTCATGAAAGTAACAAAACCCTCCCTCTTTGCACTGCTCCAGTACGAATCATGACTGCTGTTGGAGAGGCTGTGATACGCTGTGCATGCAGATGGTGCCTGAGAGCTGGGGAACGGCAGCATCTCACCCAGGCTTTGTCCTTTCCATCTGGCAGGTGCCAGCTTCTAAGCACCATCGGCTGCCATGTCCACTGTCATCTGTTTAGCTAATGGACAGGGAACACCTACTATGTACCAAGCCCCCGACAGGCACCAGAGACTGGGTGGAGACAGACAAAACCAAGCACAGACAAATTCAATTAGTTGTTTTATGGAGGAAAGAAACAAGGACCATGCATGAGAACAGCTTGTTCTTGACGTCTTCAACCAGACACTGAGGTCAGCTCTTGTCAGCAGCTGGGTCTCCTCGAGGTTGGCTGGATGGGGAGGTTGTCTGCATTTCACGTTTTAATTAATTTTTAAAAGTTACTTAGATGAATTATTTCATTGGCTATTTCTCATCCTGTGCAAATAGACAAATTGTGAAGTCCAGCAGCGTATATATTTTAAAATGCAGTTATAAAAAAGCATAAATTTGAAAACAAAAACAATACAACGAACCATCATTGATTGTGTCATACTAAAACACTTTTAATCTTGTGGTATGTTTTGGGGAATTTTTCCAATTTATTCTCTGAAATAATGTATTCAGAGCATACACCAAAAATAGGAGCCCATTTCTTTATCCATTTAAGATTCTCTCTCCCGTTTCTATCTATTGCTCATTTGCTGAACCTCTTGTCTCTTTGACTAACAGTATTTATTTTAAAGGTCTAATGAAATCTTTTAAAGCAGTTATGAATAATGAGATAATAGATGAGTACAAGCCACTAGCAGAAGACATGAAATGTGGCAAATGCTGTGAAAGCAAAGGCTTGACTTCCATCGCTGCCTTCTCCCATTCCTCAGGTCATCACTGACTGCATTGGTGTTTATTCTTCCCAAACATCTATTAGTATTTTACTACAAATGTGTGGAGCCTTGGGCAACGTTTGATATTGATCTATTTTTTTTAATGTGTATAAGGGGAATCTTACATTATTTTTCATGACTGGCTTCGTATGTTAAACATGTTCCTCATGAGATTAATTCAGGTTGAGGTGTGTAGATACCGTTTATTTATTACCACATCAATGAATGCATTACTATTCACACAGTCTCCTGTTTTCATAGACTTTTACTTGTTTCCAATATTTCATCCCATTAGGCCCTTGTGGAAGGACTTTTTCTAGACTGGAAATCTAGGAGTGGAATATTTGGGCCGTAGAGCCACAGGAACACACTGGAAATCTAGGAGTGGAATAGCTGGGCCACGGAGCCACAGGAACACACTGGAAATCTAGGAGTGGAATAGCCGGGCCACGGAGCCACAGGAACACACTGGAAATCTAGGAGTGGAATAGCCGGGCCATGGAGCCACAGGAACGCACTAGAAATCTAGGAGTGGAATAGCCGGTCCCCAGAGCCACAGGAACACACTGGAAATCTAGGAGTGGAATAGCCGGGCGATGGAGCCACAGGAACCACTGGAAATCTAGGAGTGGAATAGCCGGTCCCCAGAGCCACAGGAACGCACTGGAAATCTAGGAGTGGAATAGCCGGGCCCCCGAGCCACAGGAACCACTGGAAATCTAGGAGTGGAATAGCCAGGCCACGGAGTCACAGGAATGCACGTCTCCAACTTCAGACGCAGCCACCTTGTCTCCCAGTCATTGCAGGAATCGCACTCCCATGAGTGTGGAACAGTTCCCTTAACCCTCTCCAGGTTTCTATTTTGTTCATAAACTTACTTATTAGTCCAAATTCTCCAGAAAAACAGAACCAATAGGATGTAGAGAGATATAAGAGGAGATGGATTATGAACATTGGCTCCTGTAACTATAGAAGCTGAGGAGTCCCATGATCTGCCGTCTGTAAGCCAGAAAGATTCTGGTGTAGCTGAGTCTGAATCTGAGGCCTGAAGGCTGGTGAGCTGCTGGTGTTGACTGAGGAGTCCAAGACCGGAGAGCCTAGAGCTCCAGTGTCTGAAGGCAGGGAAGGATGGAGAAGCCCACAGAGATAGAGAGAGGGAGGGAGGGAAGGAGAGAGAGAATGTGCATTTCTTTTCCCTGGTAAAGTCGAATATCCTGCACTCAGTTTACTGATTCAAACACTAATTTCATCCAAAAGCGTCCTCACAGAGACATCCACCATAACATCTTACCAACTTCCTGAGCATTCCTCAGCCTAGTCACGTCAACACATAAGATTAGCCATCACAATTATGTTGCTTTAAAAGCACTGACATAACGAATTGTGATATCTTGTAGCATAATTTTCATCATCTTTTTTTCTTCTTCTGTGCCTGTATGTTTGTGACTACTTTATGACCTTTGTTCTTTATTATAAGGCCTAGACAATCTTGCCACATTTTGTAAAAAAAAATCCTGCTGAGATTATGATGAGAAGGGCATGAAATCTATAAATTATTTGCAGAGTTTTGAGATCTTCACAATATTGAATCTTTTTATCCATGAACATGGTAAATCTTTCCATTCACTTATCTGTTTTTAATATGCCTCAAAAATTTGTAATTTTCTCCATTTGTATCTCATGAACATTTTGTTAGTTTCTATTTTTATGGGTTTTTTTCTGTTACATGTAATGTTTCTAAGTCTTGAGTTATTCTTTTTGATGGTGCAAGGGAGTATAATGGAATTTTAACAGTGATTGATAACTATTTTAATTTTTCCTGTTAACATATTTAGAATAGTGCCTGCTCTATATTGAATACTACATAAATGTTAAAAAAAAATAAGGAAAGCTGCTCGTTCTCTAAGTTAACCCTCGGGTAGCTCGGGGGTGATTTCAACATCCTCTCTTCCGATCCTGCACCTTGTGTTCCCCGTTCTGTGCTAACATGCACCTCCAGCGTAACACTGAGTCGAAGCTGGGGTCATGAGCTTCCTTGGTTTCATCCGAAGTCTTCTGGGGAATGTTGCTTCCATGTCACTGGAAGTTCTGATATTGACATGGTTACTTTAGTTAGCCACACCTTATTGGAATAAGAGTGTTCCTTTATATTTTTAGTTTGCTAATTTTTTTTTTTAATCTCACCATGTAGGATTTTTTCTCCTTGATTTTGTTGCCATAGTAAATTTTGAAAAGCATTAATAGGTTTTCTAACGTTTTTGTCTTGTTGACTTGGAATGTACTCAACTACGTCATGATGTAAATATTTTAGTATATTTTTCTGGATTTTCTTAACATTTTGTTTATTACTTTTGCATCTATATTCATCAATAAGATTGACATGTAATGTTTTATTTTTATGCTATATTTTGCTGGGCTAAGATTTTGATATCATATTCAGTGATTTGGGGAGTGTTCCTCATTTCCTGGTCTCTGGAAGAATATGTGTGGTTATACAGTTATTTTCTCATTTAATGATTACTGGAACACGTCTCTAAAAAGACTCTGAGCCAGGGAGATATTTCTTTTCTGTGTATACACTTTTAACATTTATTTCCATTAATAGTCATAAAGAATATTTGGTGAGGATTAAAAGGTGCCAAGGATCTGTCTGAAAACTGAATGCAAAGGACAAAGTGACAGCAGACGGGGCAGGGGAGATGTAAGATGGGGCAGGGGAGACGTGAGGTGAGGCAGGGGAGACGTGAGGCGAGCCAGCTCGTAAACGCTCCTAACGGGGAAAACAGACGAATGAAGGAGCTGGTGATAATATCAGCCACTAACACCTGTTAAGGCTTTGTGGCTCCCAGGTGCTTGAGAAGTATACTTCTCCAAACACCTTAGGTTGGTTCTGTTATCTTCCTTCTACAGATAGGGAAACTGAGGCATGGCGCGTTTAACTAAGAGGTCTTGGATCCCACAGTCCTTAGTGATGGAGCCAGGATTTAAAACCAGGCAACCTGACACCCCAGCGGGTGCTCTCAACTCTGTCTCACGTTTTTTACCGAGGGTGCCTGTGCCCAGCATACTTCAGGAGGTCACTCCCTGGTGCTGAAGGAAGGCACAGGCCTTCGGGGATCAGTAAGTGACCGGCAGTATGTACATGTCACAGCACATGCCTGTGTACAGTCTTGTGAATTTCAAAGCATCCAGAATGAAGTTAGGGAGCCAGAGGGAAGGAACAAAATTCCAACTGCTTTCAGAAAGAAAGACACTAACTCAAAAAGCAGCGGTGATCAGGTTGGCATGAAATTGTTTTGGTTGTTGCATCCTGGAGGCAGTGGGGTTAGATGTGTAAAGATTGGAGGAACGGTGACAGACACCCCTGGCTTGCCAAACACTTTCACTGTCTGAACTCAAGAACCAAACAGATTTGGATATCATGGTATTGCCCAATAGCAAACTGGCTATCAGGTTCCAATTACACTCACATGCTTCATCCACAGACACCAGAAACACTTGTGTCCAAAAAATTAAATTTATTTAACTTTCTGAGACAAGTAAGAGTGGAATTAAAATGAACCACGAAACCCTTTCAATAAGGGGGAGTTAAGAGGGACTTCTGATAGGATAGGGGCTTGTGCTAGGTGATCTCGAGGAGAGATTAAGGAGAGAGGAGCCAATGCTTGATGGGTGAAGATACCTTCATATATTTCGTCCTGAGAGGGGAGATTCGAGTGGGGCGTGCGTGGCCACGGATGAAGTGGCAGGCGTCCCTGTTAGTCCGAGGGGGCTGCAGGGTGGTGTCTGACGTGTGGTGGGTTTTCCTCCCTCCTGCTTCAGGCCCTGCTGCGGTGTGGTCTCAGCTCAGCATCGCTGCTGCCCTCTGAGCCTGGCTGGTCCTCAGGAACAGCAAGATCTGGCTGTCAGCAGAGCATTTCCTCTTTCTGAAAATCCAGGGGTTACACAGACTCAGACACCACAGTTTCTGCCTTGAATTCAGGCAAATTGATTTGGCAGTAAAAACATATAAAATGTAAATTTGCATTCTTTCTTTATAGTATTTTCTCTTCGTTTCAGATAGGAATAGAAGCCCTTTGTCATTTATTGATTTAGAGGGTTTTTTTTGTTTGTTTCCTGTTTGTTTTCAAGACAGAAAATAACTTGTGGTTCCAGCCTAAGACTAGGCCTAGTAAAGAGTTTATGCTCATGACTTAGAGGCAGAGGGAAGGGAAGAAGATTGTGTCAAGGAAGGACAAAGGAAGAGGAAATCTTCGCATAGATGAAAATGAAGAGAGGTCGATGATCCTGTGAGTGGGCGACTGGAAGTTTCTTGAGGGCAGGGATTATGTCTAATTCATTTTCCCCCCAAAGAGCTAAAGAAATAACCAAACAGAGTAAGTGTCCAATGAATATGTATTAATGCAAACATTTATGAAATGAAGAAGGAAAGAAACAGGATATAGATGAACCCAGATTCATTAAAAAGTGTGTGATCCTGTAATGAGGCAGGTCCTGATAAAAACTGAATAACAAAGGAAAAAGCATTCCAACACCAAAGTAAAATCTGCAATAAGAAGCTAGGAAGAGAAACAGGGCCAACGCTTAGCTGCCTTCTTGGGCTTATCTTCTTTAGTGTAGATGATTTGGAGGGCTTGGACAGGTTCCTGGGAACTACAGTAATCCGGCGCCAGCTCTCACACGTGCGATTTGCGAGGGGGTCTGTGCCTGCACTACTTTTTAATTTCAAGCTCATATTTTTCAAAAGTATCTACTATTATTTATCTGGCTCTGTGTCTCTCCACTTTTTTCAGAGCCTTTGCAGTGTTTACGTCTTAACGTGTTTGACGAGTTTTTGTCTATGTATTTGACACAGTGGCTGATGCACCCTTCATTTGATGCAGCCAATGTTAACCACATCACAGTGTTCCAGACGTTTAAAAAGACATAAGGAATTTCAGTCAGGACATTGCTTTGATAGGAATCATACATGTAGTGATGTTGAGGGATCAGAAGTTTGGGAAGAACGTGATTTCTCTCCGGAAAAGTCATCTCCGGAGTCCTGAGACCTGCCGCACAGTGTGGAGATAGGGTCCAGGCTATCAGTGTCATTTTCGTTTCTTACCTCCTCAGCCCTTAGAGAGCTGAGCCTGAGCTGAGCCTGAGCAAGTGGGGAGGGGCGTTTTGGAAGGATTTGGAAACTTCAGTTTAAATAATCCTGTAATTAAATCATGACTCACTGCATGCCTACTGCACGCCTGGCAGTACAGATGCATTCCCCATCCAGTACCCGAGACACCCTCTCTGTGGGCACCTCACTCGTTCCCCAGTAGTGGGGCTGGCCACCTGAGCAGCTGGCCTCTGGCAGGGCCAGGACTGAAGAGATGTCTGAAGTTAAATGCTGGAAAGTCCAATTTGCTAAAATCATCAAAAGAACTTAACACGGATGTCTACCAGATTGCAACAGTGTTGGTTACTACAATACAGTGACTTTTTTAAGATAAAGTAGAACTGGGCACGGTGGCTCACGCCTGTAATCTCAGCACTTTGGGAGGCCGAGGCAGGTGGATCACATGAGGTCAGGAGTTCTAGACCAGCTTGCCCAACATGGTGAAACCCCGTCTCTACTAAAAATACAAAAATTACCGAGGCGTGGAGGTGTGCGCCTGTAGTCTGAGCTGTTGGGGAGGCTGAGGCAGAAGAATTGCTTCAAAACGGGAGGCAGAGGTTGCAGTGAGCCGAGATTGCACCACTGTGCTCCAGCCTGGGCAACAGAGCAAGACTATCTCAAAAACAAAAAGATAAAATGGTACCTCAACATCTTGATAATAAGGCTGAACACTTCTTTACAAGTTTATTTATTCTTTTTACTTTAAGATGACAGAATCTGGCTTTGTCGCCCAGGCTAGAATGTGGTGCAATCACAGCTCACTGTAGCCTCAACCTCCTGGACTCAAGCTATCCACCCGCCTCAGCCTCCCAGAGCGCTGGGATTACAGGCGTGAGCCACTGCTCCCGGCCCACTTACTCTGAAAATATTTTTTTGCTTACATTCATTTCCTCTTTAAAAACTCAGGTTTGTAAGGAAATTAAAGATTCTGCATTTTTACAAGTGCTCCAGGTAATTCTGATTCTCAGTTCCGAATTAAGATCTTCTGGATTATAGTAAAATGAAACATCTGTTCAGAACATAAGAAATGCTTCTCTAAGGTAGACTTTGTTATCTCCTTTTTGCACATAGGAAAATTGAAGCTCAGTATTCAACTAAGTTGTCTGATGTGCAGTTAGTCAGTGGCAGGGCTGTGCTTTACACCAGGTCCGTCTGACTCAGGAGCTGCTTTTGTTCCCAACATACACTAAATATTTTCTAAAAGAAAGCCAGTAACTAAGATCCTTTGCATCCACTAAACAGGATATAAAGCCAAGCTTTATATTTTAAAAAGTCTGGATTTTAAAATAGATTATTTTATAAGCCAACTGGTTAAAAAGTTCTCATGTAACTGCATGAAAATTCTAACATATCTTGTCATCTTATGATTCGATAATATCTGGTTTGTTGGAGGAAAAGAGAAAATCCCTAACTGGCTGCTGAGAAACTCGTGATGGGACTTGTACTCATTAAAGCTGAGGATCAGGAGGGCTTATGCCCACAGCTGCTGGGCCCCAGGATGCCGGACACGTCCACACGTGACGCGGGACGGGTTCACTTCTTTGTTAATAAACCCATCACACGAAAACAGCTGTCTCACCTCTGCTGTAAGAGAGGGTTGGCAAAGGTGCAGCTGTGGGAGAGTGTCACAAACTGATGCGAGACACCAGGGGCCCAAGACACAGAGCCACATTTCACTCGGGTGTGATTTGCCTAGTGAAGAGTTAAACGTGTGTTCCCTACTGAGAAGCAGGAGGCTACTTCTCACTTGGTAAATGTCGACGTGACCTGAGTGGACAGTATTATTCTCACTCTCCTGTCCAGATCTCGCAGAGAGTTTGACCATCCTCCAGAAGAGTTAAGTGACCTGGCATTAAAATGACCTTTTATAGGTTCAAGGCAAAATCAATCAATCCTGAGAAGCCATTCTAACCTCTCATCCTGCTGGTAGTTTTCCTTTCATTCTAAATTCCCATGTGACTGACAGAGTTATAACAAAGGAGGTGGAGACCCAGCCGTCAGTGGGAGCCGTTCACTGCTGAGTGCCAGGGTCTTTGGCCAGCAGCTCTTCCTTGCCTGGTGCCCGGCTGCAGCTGGCAACCTCTGTGACTGACCCTAGGGATCCTTGCCTGGTGCCTGGTACAGCCGGCAGCCTCTGTGAGTGACCCTGAGGATGAAGCACCCAGCAGTGGTGAAGGAAGGTCTGTTAATGAGCAGAATGTGGAGAGACCAGCATGAAGAGAAGCAGAGGTGGCAACAACGCTTTCCACACGTTCTTCCCTTGTGGTCTCATTTTTCTCTCCGCCCTTTATCCCAGGAGAGTGTTCTCCACTATTTACAACTAAACTCAGGGCTCCTGTCCTTGTTTAGCTTTGACCAATGGTCTTGGTGGATTCAGGCTTTCACCCATTTCATTCAGGAGAAACCCAAGATTTCATTAAAACTGGGGTTTTACAAACTTCCAGTGACAGAGCCTAAATCATCATCAGTGCTGATGGGTTGGATCCTCTCATGGGGCGTCTGATCCACATTTACTGGGTGCCTGCTATGTCCTCTCCACCAGGTGTGCAGCTCGCAAAGAAGAAACACCTAGCTCATGCTCTCAGGGAGTGTGGGAAAGCCATGGAAAAGTTCTCCTGAAAAGTAAACACACGCAGCATTAGGAGACCACTATTAATAAATAAAATGTGTGAACTGCTTTTCGTGTGTGAGTTGACTGCTGTCACTCGTGTTGGTCCTCTGCAGTGCAGTCCAGCCTGTTTTGACCCCATTCCTATAAACACCGCAGGAAGGCACTACTTAGCTTGGTATTTGTGCCACTTAAACATGTTCCTGTGAAGCACATATTTGTGGTAATTGGGCATAATCCACTTAGTCTAGGTTTCTCATGAAAAATGTGTGGAAGAATTCTGTGCCTCAAGCCTTGATGGGTCATGTGCAGTGGAATCAGAACTGTACCCAATGCACCCACATGCACAGTGGAATCAGCACTGTATCCAATGCACCCACATGCACGGTGGAATCAGAACTGTACCCAATGCACTCACATGCACAGTGGAATCAGCACTGTATCCAATGCACTCACATGCACAGTGGAATCAGAACTGTATCCAATGCACCCACCCTACTTAATACCCACCTATGACATGTCCATCTCAATGGTGTCCAATGCACCCACCCTGTTTAATACCCACCTATGCTGTGCCCATCTCAATGACGCATACATGTGTCAGAAAGTAGCTGTAATAGCATGTATCTGGTATTTACGGTTTGGGCTGTTTTGCCTGCTATTTCTCTTACCAGAAATTACAGAACGTCCTTGGCGATGGCTCCTGCACACTTTCCAAGTGTGGTGTTGAAGGAGCAGCTTTGTAATCAGTTTCATGATCGGGAACCTTTTCTTTTCTGCAGTTTTCCCTGAAGAAGGTGGCTCTGTGCTGTTCTGGTTTTCTCTTTGTCTCAGTCTCTATCCCTTTTTGAGTTGTCTTTGCAGGTTTGTTATATATTTGTGGTTACAGAAATGCAATTTAAACCCCACTGGATGAGAAGACACACTTAATATTTGGAGTTGAAGCTGTGGGCAGATCCCACTGGGCGTAACAGGGATGCCCTGACACTTCCTGTGGCTGCCATTGGTGATGTCCAGTGGATAATATCATGCTGGGGTCATGGTTCCCATCCATGGTCAAGAGACCCTGTGCCTTACACACTGCTCCTCTGAGAGCCACTGAAGAGGGTGGAGGGAGGAACAGCAAGGAGAGAGGGAAGCAGGGTACTGGATCTGTGTTTATACATTGGGCTTCCATTTGTGTTTGAAGTAAGGGTTCTAACACACACACACACACACACACTTATAAAATCACAGCATCAGGATAACCCAGGATGCCTCATTAACCTGTAAATAAAGAGACAAGGTCATGCTAACAATAAAAGCCCAGACTGTATGGGAGTTTAAGACATCTTGGCCCTCTGCAAGATGACTGTCTCACACAGGCTTGGAAACGGTTTGAGCCAACTAGCTATGGAGCCATAACTCCTATCTGCATGGGACAATTCCCCAGATTCCAGAGCAGAAGGCTGCCTGGCTGGACATCAGAGTGGAGACGTCTCTTGCCTCCCTCGTCTCTCTGGGTCAGGCACTATCAGAGGAAACCAAGGCTGTACACTTGTGCCCGGATGGCCTCTCAAGTGTTGGTGCCATTGGAGAAGCAGAAGCACACATTTTACAGAGTTTGGAGGTACAGGGACTACAGAGCCCCCGTATTGAGCTTAGAACTAAATTGATATTTATCGAAAGGCTTCCCTTAGGGGTTGGAGTACATTTTAAAATCCCTTTTTTCTATGCAGTTTAAAATATAACCCATTTTTCCTGTGATGGAGCATGGTAAGAGCACCAGGTACACGGGGTCAGGTGTGCAGTCAGCCCTCCTGTGATGGAAGATGGTGGGAACACCAGGTACACGGGGTCAGGTGTGCAGTCAGCCCTCCTGTGATGGAGCATGGTGGGATCACCAGGTACACAGGGTCAGCTGTGCAGTCAGCCCTCCTGTGATGGAGCATGGTGGGAACACCAGGTACACGGGGTCTGGGGTGTGCAGTCAGCCCTCCTGTGATGGAAGGTGGTGGGAACACCAGGTACACGGGGTCAGCTGTGCAGTCAGCCCTCCTGTGATGGAGGGCGGTGGGGAACACCTGGTTCATGGAGTCTGGGGTGAGCAGTGCCCCTTCCTGTGGTGGATGGAGGATGGTGGAAACACCCAAGGTGCAGACTCTGCCTCGTGTGGTTCCTGAAGTGATGTCTTTTCCTCCCAGTCCCTGATTCTCAGCTGTGTGTGCTGTCGAGGAGGCAGTGCCTTCTGCTGGCCAAGGGGTCTGGAGTGCATGTTCTCCTGCTCACTCAGTCCTCCCTCAGCTCTTGCAGCTCTGCACCCCACGGTCTCCATCCGACACCTCATCCCTTAGAGAAACCCTGCATCATGCTGTGTGCCGGATGGCCTTTCTGTGGGTCAGATCCAGGGCCCTGGGGACCAGAGGAGTGTGCCTCCCACCAGTAGCACTAAGGCCACATGGATGCACAGAGGCTCCTAAGCGATGCCTAAGCCTCCTCCCGCTGGCTGAGACATGCCGCCCTGTGACCTAGGCCGGGAAGGCCAAGACACCCCAGCAGCCCACACAACCGCCCCACCAGTTCCTCGCTTTCCCTCAGCTCACAGGCATGTCCGTCCTCTCCGGGAACACACCTGAGCTCTGTGCCCGGCGGTCTCACTCCTCCTCCTCCCATTCTTTGTGACGAGAGTGTAAAGATCTGTATTCCAGGCACAGTAGTAGGTGCTGTGGCTATGGTTTCCCCACAATTTTGAGAAAGTTACTGTTGTTTTCCTCATTATGCAGAAGAAGCTGAGATTCAGAGAAGTGAAGTGAGCTGCTTAAGACCTCAGGCGTAGGGACTGATGGGACTGGACACAGCACGCTGTTCACCACAACTGTCCTGCACCCTTCAGACCTCAGGAGAACCCAAGGAAGCAGGTGCAGCTCTTAAGCACATTCTGCCAACAGGGACACCGAGCCACAGAGGAACAAAGGAACTCGCCAAAGTCACCCACGGGACAGCGACAGACTGGGAGGCATCGGGTGAACCCAGCAGGGCAGCTCCCGAATCTGCCCCTAAACTAGGGGCTGGTGCCTGTGGTCATTGCAGCCCACCCCACAAATGTTTCTGTCAATAGTTTTACTGGCACACAGCCACAGGCATTCACTTCACATAGACATTGTCTGTAGCTGCTTTCAAAGCTGTAGCAACTGAGTTGAATAATTGCAACCAAGACCGCAAAGCCTAAAATACATATTTTGGCCCTTTAAAGGAAAAATATGCTGACCCCTGGTCTAAAGCACCAGATTGTACTGCTCCCACTATGTGGCAGGGCTTGACCACGGACAGAGTATTTTTATCTACACTGTGGAAGGATATCTGAGGTCCTCTTGAAAAGCTCGATGTCCTACTGAGCATGTGTAGCAACACCTTCACTGAGGGGTGAGAGCTGGAGTCGTGACTGAACCTCTGGGGTGACAGCAGAGGCCGTCGAAGCTGTATATCCAGATGCACAGTTTTAACACCTGCAAGAACGCAATCTGCGTCACAGCTGCCCAGGCCTGGATCCTGCTGCACTTCCACTTCCACGAGAGGCATGCAGGGGCCAGCTGGGGCTGGACAAGGGGAGATGGGCGGATGACAGCCCTCTCCCCTGACAATCCTCCACCCCTGACCACCTAGACCCACTGACTGGCAGTTATCACTCCTGCTTTCATTTCCTTTGGGATAAGTTCTTTCCCAGGAGGCTCCTAGATTCTTTTTCAAGCAAGATTTTAGCAGGCGTCTCCCATCAATCTTCAGATACATTTGGATGTGTATGAGCCCAGCTGGAGCTCGAGTTAAGATGGCCACTACCCTGCACGTCCTAGCACCAGAGACTTATGTCAGAGCTCCTTGAAGATTCATAGCGCTCAGAGTGCTCCTAAACTAACAGTATTCCCTGGTTTCTAACAGAAGCAAATGCAAATCCTCTCTGAAGAAGAGCATTTCTTCGGCCCATTTTGTATGTCTGTGTAGCAAGGTGAACCACAAAGAAGCTCACAATTAAAAATTACCAGAAAAACCTGAAAAAGGGGCACGAGTCACAGAAACCAGACCAAAAAGGAGCCCAAGGAAAGAGACTATTAAAAATAACCAGACATAATTAGAATAGATAACTTTTAGAAATTAAAAAAAAATCAGTGAATTAAAAACTCAATAGTTGTTAAAATGAATGATGAGAGAAGTAAAATAGAAGATTTCTCTGAAGAAATTACACAGAGATACCCAGAAATATAATGAGATGGTAAATATAAAAGAGGTTAAGATATATAAAAAGTCGATTGAAAAACTCTAGCTTAAGTTTAAGCTGTGCCACAGAGGAAAGAGTAAAGGGAATGGCGTGAAAGCCATATTATGGAAGAACTAATACTAAGAAAATAAAATCCACACTTATGCATATTCTAATAAAACTTCAGAACAGCAAAAACAAAGAGAAGATCTTAAATGCAGCTACAGAGACATGAGAAACATCTCTAATGAAATAATTCAACTGCCTGAAGATTTGTGAACAGAAACAATGAGAATTAGGAGACAGAAGAATGACCTTTTCCAAGCACTGTAAGAAAAGAAGTACTAACTGAAGATGGTGTACCTAGCAAAATTAGCTTCAAGAATTATAGCAATATAAAGACATTTTAGATAACAAAAAACTGAGTCACCTATAGGGAGAACATTATTATTAAATATAGAGCTAAATGATTATTTTGAAGGATTTCAGTAAGGAGAAAAATAATCCTAAAAACAATTAAGAGAAAAGAGAGTGATAATTACGTGACTAAATGTAAACAACCATAATGATATAAATAATAATAAAATAATAATATATCTTGGGATTTTAAAAGATATGCAACTAAAATACAAGGAAACAATTGCAAATAAATTGGAAGAATGGTTAGTGAAATTAAAATTTCCTAATGCCAAAGTCTAGTCTTCCTCTTGAAAGGGTTTAAGTTATAGACTTCTTTTCCTGTATTTTCTTTGGTGGTCTTGGTATCAGGATAATTCCGAGCTTATAAAATAAGTTGAAAAATTTTCCCCTCTTTTATTTTCTGGAAGAGGTTGTATAAAATTGCTGGTAGCTCTTCTTTAAATGTCTGTTAGAATCCTCCAGTGAAGTCATGTGGGCCTGACAATCTCTTTTTGGGAGATGTTTAGTTAGGCTTCAATGTCTTTAATGTTTATAAAACTCTTCCAATTATCTATTTCATCTTGGTTGAGATTTTTCAGTTTGTGATTTTCAAGGAATTGGTTTATTTCTTCCAAGTGTCAAATTTATGAACATAAATTGGTTGTTGCACTCCTTTATTTAGATCATGGTAGGATCTGTAGTGATATCATTTATTTCACTCCTGATATTTCTGGTTTGTATCTTCTCTTTTTTCTTTTGCCAGTATTGCTAGTCTATTAACTTTGTTGATTTTTTTTGAAGAAACAGCTTTAGGTTTTGTTAATTTTCTCTATTAAATTTCTATTTCAGTTTCACAGATTTTGCTCCCTACTATTTCCTTCTATCTACTTGATTTTAGTTTATTTTGTTCTACTTTTCTACTTTTTTAAGGCACTCACTTAGATAATTGATTTGAGACTTTTACTGTTTTGTAGTATAAGCAATTCATGGTATAGATTTCCCTCTTGGCACTGCTTTAGCTCTGTTGCACATATTTTGAAATACTGTATTTTCATTTTCATTCTATTCTATGTATTTTTTAAACTTTTGGAGACTTTTTCTTGACACATGGATTATTTAAAAGTCTATTGCTTAATTTCCTTATGTTTAAAGATTTTCCTGTTGATTTTTAGTTATTGATTTCTAGTTCGCTTTCATTATGTCAGATAATAGACTATATGACTACAATTTTTAAATGTATTGAGGTTTGTTTTATGACTCAGGATGTGATCTATCTTAGTGAATGTTCCGTGGACACCTGTAAACATGCATATACTGCTGTTGTCATATGGAATGTATTGCTTATGTCAATTAGATACTGTTAATTGATTGTGTTATTCAGATCCTATATATCCTGGCTGTTTTTCTGCTTATTTTTCAGTTGCTGAGAGAGAGGTATTAAAATCTACAACCATAATGTTTGATTTATCTATTTCTCCTTTCAGTTGTTGATTCATGTATTTTAAGGCGCTGTTGTTTGGTGCATATACATTTAGAATTATTATAACTTACTGGTAGATTTATCTTTTCATCATTTTTGTACTGTCCCTCTTTGTCTCTAGTAATTTTCTTTGCTCTGAAGTTGACTTTATTAGATATTAATAGAGTCACTTCTGATTTTTAGATTAATGCTGCATGGTCTATCTTTGTTCATCCTCCTACTTTCAAACTAGCCGTATAATTGAATTTGAAGTGAGTTTCTAATAAAGTGCATATAGGTGAGTGGTATTTTCTTTATCCATTCTGCCAATCTGTGTATTTTGATTGATGTATTTAGGCCATTTACATTTTATATAATTATTGATATGTTAGGGTTTATCTCTGTTTCTGTGGGCAACAATTTTCTTTCTACTTTTCTTTCATCTGAGTATGTCTTTATTTGGAGTTGAAAGTTCTTTTCATTCAGCAGTTAAATGGTATGGGAAAAACAAGAAAAAAATATTGGGCTGCTTCTTTCTGGCTTTCATTATTTCAGATGATAAATCCTTTATATTTTAACTGCTGTTCACCTATAGGTAATGGGTTTCTTTCTGGCCAATTTCAAGATGTTTTTTCTTTGTTTTCATTACCTACAGGTGTGTGTTGCACTGTGGGATTTGGCTCAAATCATCCTTCCCGCGTTAGTTGTGCACACATTAACTCAGTTAATCTGTGCAATGAGAAAAGCATGTCTAAATACGACCAAAGTTTTTAAAACCACCAAGGCATGGAAAATCAGTGATCCACAGATTGGAACAACATTCCATTGTAAAGCATCTCTAAGGAAAAGCATCCAAGATAAAAAGATAACAGCCTGAGAAAATGTCTGTAATAATGATGTTTATCACTTGCACATCTACCTGGACTTGGTTCTGCCATTGGTCGGGGGTCTGGAAATGATGCCTCTGGGTCTCCTTCTCATATGGGTAGGGGTACATCAGATGCCCTGCCACTGGGCTCATGTTTTCTTCTTTTTTAGTCCTTAGGTACCAAACCATTTCATCTTTATCCAGCCACCATTCAGAGTTCTCCTTTGGTTGTTTCTTGCATTATTTTCAGAGTTTCTAGTTGTAGTTATTGGTATGAGCAGGAAGAAACAGGTCTATATCAGCTTGAACAGGTCAGAAATTCTGCTAAAGCTATAGTCTCACAGAATGTCAAGGTTTATTTTAGCAAAACAAAAAATAGTGTATAAATCCTAATCAAGTATACTGAAGGGAAAGAAGAAGAATTAAAAATAAGAATAATACCAAAGATTTATGTAGAGCTGACGTTGTCCTGGGCGTACACACTTACGGACATGCATATGTGCTCCTGATTGTAGGACTCTAGGTTCCGTCTTGCTGATTATTCCTAAATTAATATATTGACACTTAACCTCTTTCTTGAACTTCAGGCTTGCATCAGCTTGCCTCATTGAAGTCTCTATTTTGCTATGTAAACAGCTCAAACTCAACATATCCGAACCACTTTCCATCTTCTCTGCACACCAGTTCCTCCTGCAGATCCCTCACATTTGTTAGTGATGACTTCTCCCTTCCAGCTACTCCGATCAGAGATCCTGGAGTCGTCTTCTGATGCCTCTCTTTACTCAGATCCAATCATCAGCAAGTCCAGTTGGTGCTACCGTCAGAACATATCAAGAATCTAACCTCTCCTTTGCATTATTCCAGCTAGCCATCTTCTTAGGCTGTTGTCCCTCTCATTTGATGAAGGTAGCAGCCTCCTAACGTGATCCTGCTTCACCCGTTTCTCTCTTCTGCCCTTTTCAACACATCAGCCAGAAGGCCCTTGTTAAGTCTGAGTTGGATGCAGTCCCTCTCCTGACTGTGTCTCCTATGGCTTCCCACTCCATCAGGGTGAAATCTCTTGCAGGGTTTTCAAGATCTCGTGTAATACACCCCACAACCTCTCCTTCTCTATCTAATGCTGGGCGTGTCCTGCCTGCCAGTCTCAGAGAGCTCTCCATTTTTCCCCACTGCTACATACCAGGAGGCTGAACCTCATGACCTTTAGGTGCAGGCTCCTTGCTTTCTGTTTTCAGCTGAGTTTGGAACTGGAAACACCAGGAGGAAGTCGGGATGTGGGAGAAGGTGAAGCTGGGGAAGTCTCTCTTTCTCCCTTCTCCTCGGCCAGGTGTTGCTAAGGGCTGCTCTTCTGTGTGTCCACAGATCCTGTCCAGTGGGCTCCCTACAGCCCAGGCTCTTGCGGGGCTCCATGGTTATACCTCGCCTTGCTTCAGGCCAAGGGTTTGGAATGGTTTGCTTAACTGATCACACCTCCATACTTCTCTTTTGAAAGTGCCATCTGCTTCCTGCTAGGGCACTTATTTTCTTGCTGTGCACCTCCCTGTTGTTTTCGTGGCCTGGCCAGGTGGTCCTCTTTCCTATCACTTTAACAACAAGCATGAATTTGAAGTTGCCATCATTTCTACCTGGAATGTGCTTCCAGACATCCGTGTGCATCACTCTCCAGGCTTCCTAAACAGAAGGATCGAGTGTTGTGCACAGTGACTAACTGGGGGCAGTGGTGCATACAGTAAAGGGATTTACAAAGGCAGTTTACCTTTACCTACAAGGTAAAGAAAGGTGGACTTGTTAAAGAAAGTATGAAAATACGTTGCAAGGATGCAATGGGCCGATCAGCAAGAAAGGAGCTGAGTTCCAGGAGACAAAAGCTTGCTGGGTATTTTATAGGATGGTGCTTGTGCTGGAGAGGGATATGTGCAGTACTGGTAACACTAAGATTGCAGTGAGCGAACTTGCATTTTTCTATCAGCTGAGGTGTCTGCTGGTAAGTCAGACATAGGGAGATTGTGTGTTAGATGGGCTGTTTGCACAGGAGGGCTGTGTGTCCTGGACCATGAAGAAAGGCAGATTTGTAGTTTATCTGCTTTGTCTTTTTGCTTTCCCTGCTCCCCCTAGCCTGGCTCCTTTTCCTAATCAGGACCCCACATCAGATCACACCCTCACTCCCAAGTCTGGTCATTTTCTTTAAAGTTAGAAAATATCCACTTCCCACTGCAATGCTCTGGATTCCCTTTATCCTGGCTTACTTCATATAGAAAAGCATAATTTATAACTTAACAAAACTGAGTAGCTAAAGAAGAAAGCAGATCATACATGACACCATAAACTGTAAACAATAAAAGCTGAATTGGTAAAGATCTTCTAACTGGAAAGCCCCATACCAAGATGGTGTTAAATGCATCGTTTCTATAAATGTTCATGGTATTTTTATAAGGTGGACAGTATTATTTCATCTTAGAAATCAGTAAGGAGAGGCTTTGAGAAAGGAACTAAATTGCCCAAGATCAAACTGCCAGTAATGTCAGGGCAGGGATTAGAAAAATTTAACCATTATAAAATTTCATGAAACATGAAAATAAGGAATACATCCCTTCAAAGCAGCTATGAGCTGTATGTATTAGAGCCAAGGAGCAGTGAAAGTTACTGCATATTTCTTGGCGCTTAGTCCACGGATTGCTTTCACAGTGTTAATATTCCTCTAAGTCACAGAACCTGACAATTGTGAGCATTGTTACTGCCCTAATTCCTGCAGCCTCAGCTGTGAAACACTTTCAGTATTTTTCTTTTGTTTGTTGAGCCAGTTATAAAAAAAAAAAAAGAACTACAGCTAATTCTTTCTGCTTATCTAAATGCTTGTCAAAATGCCTAAGCAGTGATTTGCCAGGTTTGGGAGTTATGGGTGCTTATACATTTTAAATAAACCGTGGCAGCGGCCTTAGCTTTTGTGGCTCCAGCAGGCGTAAGTGAGTGTGTGTGCTTTCTCTCTCTGCATCTGCTGCTTGACATCTTTAATTTATTATTCCTGTTATATAACTTTGTTTTGGCGCTTGAACTTCCATTCCCATGACTTTATGTTGAAAAACAGTTTTAAATCTAGGATTTGCATTTCACCACAGTGATAGAGCCTGGTTATTTATTGTTATTTGCAATATGGCATATAATATGGCAAGAATCCATGTCTAGTCACCAGTCAGGAATAACAAAAGATTTATGGCATATTAAAACAAAATTGATGTCTCTCTGCTGGGGGAGGTTATTGCTGGCCTAAGCAAAAATGGCCAGAGTCAGTTTCACAGGCTGTGCAGCCCTGGAGGCCGTGGCTCCGGTCTCTTGGCCTTGCTCACACCCACACCTCTGCACCCTTCTGTGAAGAACCCCTGTGATTTCAATCCTGCAGTGTGAAGTTGCCACGACTGAGCTAGCATCTGTATCCAAGTCTCCCGGGTGATAGAACACGTATGTGGGCCAAACTCTGCAACACCGATGCAGCTGGTGATGACTAAACGTGACAGATTTACCTAGTTAGTGACTTTATGAAGGAAGACACAGAATGCCTGTGCACATCTTGAGATGCGTGGGCCTTCTGTCCCGCGTGCAGCTGCGTGTGCTCCCCTAATGGCCCGGCCTGCGCCTTCTGTCCCGCGTGCAGCTGCGTGTGCTCCCCCGCTGGCCCGGCCTGCGCCTTCTGTCCCGCGTGCAGCTGCGTGTGCTCCCCTAATGGCCCGGCCTGCGCCTTCTGTCCCGCTGCAGCTGCAGGCGCTGTGCTCCCCGCTGGCCCGGCCTGCGCCTTCTGTCCCGCGTGCAGCTGCGTGTGCTCCCCGCTGGCCCGGCCTGCGCCTTCTGTCCCGCGTGCAGCTGCGTGTGCTCCCCCGCTGGCCCGGCCTGCGCCTTCTGTCCCGCGTGCAGCTGCGTGTGCTCCCCCGCTGGCCCGGCCTGCGCCTTCTGTCCCGCGTGCAGCTGCGTGTGCTCCCCTAATGGCCCGGCCTGCGCCTTCTGTCCCGCGTGCAGCTGCGTGTGCTCCCCCGCTGGCCCGGCCTGCGCCTTCTGTCCCGCGTGCAGCTGCGTGTGCTCCCCCGCTGGCCCGGCCTGCGCCTTCTGTCCCGCGTGCAGCTGCCTGTGCTCCCCCGCTGCCCAGTCTAGCTCAAGCCGGGATTTTCCACGGCTGCCTCTGAATGGTCTCCAGGCGGCAGCTTCCTCACCTCTTTCTGAGCTCCAAGTGCCATTGCTGTAAGGGGACAGGAGCCGGGTTGGAGATTGTCCTGAGTCTTGACTCTGACTGTGCTGTGTGCAGGGTTATCACCTTTCCACATCCCACTTTCTTCATCTTTACAGTGGGGAGAGCAACTTTTACCTTCCCCATCCTGAAGCAGGGGTGTGGCGGTAGGAAGATCAAAGAAATTGCTTTAGCTTTTAAAAATAGAGAAGAAGCCAACAGTTCGTGGGTGGACGTATCAGACCTGTTCCCGACAGGACAGATGGCAGCACAGCCAGACCCTCTCACTGTCCCAAGAGCGGCCCTGGCAAAGCGAGGCGGGAGCCGCCCCTCACCAGCCCGGCTGTGCTCACACACCCCGTCTGCAATGTCGGATGGTTCACAACAGGATTTACGGTTTTCTTTAAATCACCTTGTGGAAACTCTCGTATCCCTTACTCTCTTGTGCTGTTATTGAAGCTTTAATGGGTTCGTTTTGACTCCTCAGATAGACTGTGCTTGATATTTCTTGCAAGCTCGACACGATGCCTGGAACGTGTAAGTGTGTGAGTTAAAAAGAGTTTGGGCTGCTTTTTAATTCGAACTATTAAAAAAGAATTTTGGTTGCTTTTTAATTGGAGCAATGAAAAATCAAACGATTACCTGCTCAAACCAGAAAATTCTTAGTTTTCCAACTTAGTTTATCATTTCCTTCCTTATATCTTTCGGTTTAATTTGCAGTTCTTTTCCTAGTTTCTGGGGGCAGAAGCTCTGAGCCTTTATTCCAAAACTTTCTTCCTATTAAATATATGCAACTAAAGCCATACAGTTTTCTCTAAGCACCTGCTCTAGCTTCGTCCCTCATGTTTTGATACGACACTTATTATTTTTCAATTCAAAACATTTTCAATATCCATCGTGCTTCTTCTATGCGTAACGACGTGCAAGTGTTTTGTGCGATTATTTCGGTCATCTTTCTGTTGTGTTACAGTGTGATTGTGTTGCACAGGAAAACATAGTTTGTGTGATTTGACATATCTTTTTATTTTTAATTTGTTGAGATGTGTTTTATGGTCCAGTCTGTTTTGATAAATGTTCCTTGTTCCCTTGATAAAGAGTTTATACTGCAATTGTTGGGTGCAGTGTTCTGTATACACCAATTAGGAACATTTAGTTGTGTCCCTCAAAGGCTATTTTTATACTTTTTTTTTCTTTTTGGTTTGTTTATTCTCTCAGCTTCTGAAACAGGTGTTAAAACCCTCAACTATGCTTTTGGATATTTCTCTTCTTCTGCCTAGTTAGGTCTTTTTTATTTTCTATACATGTGTAGCAATGTTATTAGCCACATACACACATTTATGAGTTTTGTATCTTCCTGTTTTTATGAAATGTAGCTTTTATCTTTAGGAATATTTTTGCCTTAATTAAAATCAACCATCTCGTAGTACTGTAGCTACCTCAGCTGCCTCTTAAACACAAAGTGTCCATGACTCCCACTCTATGGACATTTATCTTCAGCCTGTCTGTATGATTTTATCTAAAATGTGCCTCCTGCAAATTTCATATTGTTGGGTTCTTGGTTTTTCATACAGACCATCTTTGTCTTCTAATTAGATTGTTCAGTTTTATACATTTAATTACTAAAATAAATGTGTTTAAGTCTACCATCCTAGTATTCTATTTGTCTTGTCTGTTTTTATTTCTTTGTTCCATTTTTCTTAATTTCTTTCAGATAAATCAAGTATTTTCACACACTGATTTTTCTTTTTCATTATATTTTAATACATTATTTTATTATTCTCTTAGCAACTACCCTAAGCATCTTTGAGTAGCTTAATGTTTAAAGCAGTAATTTTAATATTTCTCTGAAAACACAAGAAGCTTCCAATAGTTAACTCCATTTTGCACTAATATGAAATTTTGCTTATGCACACCTTATAAAACTTGCACTACATTTTTATAGTTGTTGTTTTAAACAGTTTTTGTTATTTTTACAGTTTCTGGAGTGCTTCATTCCTTCCTGATGATCTCTGCTTACCTGTAGGATCTTCTGGACTTTTCTTTCAGCTCAAGAAACTTCTTTTACTGTTTATTTCTAATGTCATTCTGTGGCAGGAAATTGATCAACTCTTCTGTGACTTGAAATGTCTTTATTTCATCTTATGTTTAATGAGGTATGATTGCTGTAAAATAAGTTGCATGTATTGATGAATACTGATACAGTGACATATTGATTTCCCAAGAAAACATGTGTTTCTGTAACCAAAAGGCTTCCTCATGTTCCTTGGTGTCCATTCCTCCCTCCATTCCTGTCCTGAGGCAACTGTCAGTTTGATTTCTGCCACTGTAAAATAGTTTTCATTTTCCAGAATTTCATGTAAATGGAGTCTTACAGTGCATGCTCTTTCTTACTTTTAACCTGGCTGCTTTAATTTCACCTAATAATTTTGGGTGCATCATCCACTCACTGCGTCCCCCAGTAGCTTGTTCCTTTTTATGGCTGAGTCGTTGCCCGTTGCATGAGCACAGCACAATTTACCTACCCATTTACCTGCTAATGGACATTTATATTATTTTCAGGTTTTGGTTATTAAAAATAAAAAGTGATATGAGTATTTGTATCCAAAAATTTGGGTCTCAAATGTATTAATTCTAGGAGTAGAATATCTGAGACATATGGCAGGTGAATGTTTAATGTTTTATAAATTGACCACACTGTTTTCCAAAACAGTTTACCTTCTCAGCTGAAGTGTATAAGAGTTGAAATTGCTCTCCATCCTCACCAGCGTTTGCTATGGTCACACTTTTAAATACTAGATATTCTCACAGGTGTGCAATGGTATTGCTCTTGTGGTTTTAACCTCCTTTTCCCTAAAGACTAGTACTGCTGAGCATCTTTTCCGTTGCTTATTTGCCATTTGTGCATCTTTTCTTGTTCTTGTTGTTGTTGTTAAAATATCCATTAAAATTTTTGTCCAACTCAGTCCACAAATGTACTGAGTTGTTTGTTTGCTTACTATTGCATTGTAAATTATTTATATATTCAGAACAAAAGCTCTTTGTCAGATATTTATTTTGGAAATACTTCCTTTCAGTCTATTAAATGATTTTAATGATGTATTTTGAAGAATAAAAGATTATAATTTTCATTTTTTTAAATTTATAATGCATAATTTCTTGTGTCCTCTTTAGGAAAACTTTGCCAAATGGAAGATCACTAATCTTATGTCCTATTTTTATTCCATAAATGCTATTAACTAATTATTATTGGCATTTATAGAAAATTCCTCCAAACAGCAGCAAGGTATATCTTTAAATGGAAAGATTTACCAAGATAGCTGATAGTCTGTGCCATAGACTAAATCTTAAACATGATAAGAGAGTAGAAAACAAGCAAAGTATGTTCTGAGACCATAATGAAATTAACTGAAAATAAACAAAAATATATCTAGAAAATCCCTGAATATATGGCAAATAAACAACACACTTCTAAATGAATGATGGGTCAAAACTGAAGTCTTACACTAAACTAAAAATATTTTTAATCAAATAAAAATTAAAATACAATATATCAAAATTATCAGGATGCAGCTAAGCAGTGCTTTGAGGGAAATGTAGAGTACTAAGTGCTTAATAGAAATCAGGAAACACCTAAAATCATTAATATTACAAACATCTCTATGCCCAAAAGGAAACAACTTACATGAAAATTAAAAATGTTTCTACCTGTAATAATGAACATTTGGAATTTGAATTAAAAAAAAAATGTCATTTGCACAACATGGCTGGGCCTGGAGGACATGATCCTATGTGAAATAACCCAGACACAGAAAGAAAACAATTGAATGATCTCACTTACATGTGAGATATTTTTTTAAAAACCCTCAAACACACAGAGACAGAGTGTGTAACAGTGTTTCCACGAGTGGCAGTTGCAAGAGGACATGGGGGGATGTAGGTCAAAGGAATCAAAATATCATAGAAGGTACGTGGGACAACAGTTCCGGAGACGGGATGCACAACATGAGGGCCAAACTTCATAAAATTGCACCATGTTAAGGATTTTTGTTAAATAAGTAGATTTTAGCTGCCTTTGTCACAAAAAAGTATGTGAGAATGTGAGATAATAGATATGTTAATCTGTTTCACCATTGTAACCATTTTACTATCTATATTTCATAGCATCATGTTGTAAACCTCAAATATACACAATACTATTTAAAAGGCACTAAATTGTACTAAAATAAATAAAGCATTAGGTATAAATATAACAAAATAAGTGCAGTGTCCGCATGCTGAAAACTACAAAACACTGATGAAAAGAAAGAAAAAATATCTAAGTAAATGAAGAAATATGCAGTTTCATGGATTTGAGACTCAATATTTCAAAAATGTCCATTCTCCCATTTTCCCTGATTTGAGCAACGCAATCTCAATAAAATTCCAGCAAGTCTACTTGTAAATAACAACAAGCTGAATCAAAATTCACATAGAAAGGCAAAGAAACGATAATAATCACAAAAATTCTGCAAGGAAAAACAAAACAAAATTCTGGAAAACGAACAAAACAACAAAGGTAAAGTACTCACATAACTTGATTTTAAGACACTATAACGCAACAGTAAACAATAAAATGTGGCATTGGCGTTGGGATAGGCAATCAATGGAACAAAAGTAAGAATAGAGAAATTGACTCAGACATATATTGACAAGTGACTTTTGGCATAGGTACAAGTCATGTTAGGAAAGAAAGAGAATCCTTTCAGTTAATTGTGTTAGAACATTTAATATGCAAATGTCCCAAATATGACCAATATATACCTTTTCCATATACAAACATTAATTCATAGTGGATTATAGATTTGAATGTAAAATGCAAAACCATACAACTTCTAGAAAAAAAACATAAGAGAAAAGCTGCATGGCTTTGGTTTTGGTGGTAAGTTTTAAGATACAATAGCAAAAGCATGCTCAATGAAAGAAGAATTTTTAAAATTTGACTTTAACAAAATTTAAAGTGTTTGCTTTGCAAAAGACACTGTAAATGTGGTAAAACGGCAAGCCACAGACTTGGAACTATTACTTGCAAATTTCATATTTGATAAAGTACTTATATCCAGAATTTTTTCTCTCTCTCCCTATCACCCTCAAGTACTGCTAAAATTAAAGCTTAAAATAAAATTGACAACACCAACTGTTGATAGGCATGTGAAACCACAGGAATTCCCATTGCTGGTGGGAATGCAAAAGTAGTATTCTACTTGGACGTTCACACACCCTGGATCGCAGATTGCCCATTTCTTATAAAGATAAACATACAATCATCTCATGGCCCACGAAGTCCTGTCCTAGATATTTATCTAAGTGAATGGAAAACTGTGTTCACACAAAAAACAATTTGCAGATGTCTATAACAGTTTTATTCGTAACACCTCAAACTGGAAACAACCAAGTTGTCCTTCAACACGAGTGGAGAAACAGACTGTGGTGTGTTCACACGACGTAAGACTACTCAACAGTGAAAGGAGTGAGCAATGGACTCACATGATGTAGACGAATCTTAACTGCATTTTGGTAAGTGAAAAAGGCAGCCCCCAAAGGCTGCATATTATATGTTCGACTTATATAACATCCTGGAGGAGGCAAAAATGTAGGAACAGAAAAGGGGGCAGGGCTTCTAAGCGTTTGCGGATGGGTTGACTAGTGATGGAACTGTTCTGTGTGGTAGTGGGTGGAAGATTTTTTATTGCATTTCTGAGTTGTGGAAAGACATAGAAAAGCCAAAAAGTCAAATTTATTGTATGCAAAAGTAAATAAAAACTCAACTAGATTTGAGGAAATCTCAAACTAGAAGGATGACTGTGACAAATGAATCTAACTGATTACAAATGATGACACAACTCAGAAGTTTTGCTCCAGAATCAGAGAAGTGTGAATCTGGTGGGGAACTCAGCCGGGCAGGCTGGGGGCTGTCAGGCCAGCCACTTGGTGGTGCCAGAGGACCTCCAATAGAACCTTGCACATGATTTTACATAATTTACCCAGACGGCAAAGAAGGCTCAGCCACTGCACTCAATCAACACCAGTGAGGACCCTGCCACACTTGCTGAACACAACCCTGGAGCATGTCTACGGGCCAACAGCATGACACTGATAAAACTGAAAAATGGAAAATGCACAGGAGCCTGTGCACACAGAACCTGGGCCCCTTTTTGAATTTCATATGACTATACTGAATAATGAGTTTTGACTGTGTCCTGGTCATTGTTTAATTTTTCTCAGAATTTAGTTGGAGTTTTACTGATTGGAGATTTATGGACTGTAGAGTAGAAAAAGCAAACACATAAATAAGCATAATTATGCTGGCTCCCAATGTAAAGAATGAATTCATTGTTCTAGTTTTGCTGGAGTTGTCACTGAAGAGCTCTGAAAGAAGCCTTCTGCCTGCTCAGAATCTTGAGGCATCCAGTGGCACCACAGAGCTAAAGCCATCCAAAGCATCTGGCGTGGCTTCCCTGGTGAAGACGTCACACTCGTCTCATGAGTCCACACACCCTGGCAGCCCTACAAACTATCACAGGTTCGCCATTATGCAAAGTATTTACCCCTAAATTTTCAACTTTATCTTACTTCAGGCAGACATAGGAAAGGTACTTCCAAAGGTTCCTGCAGTGTACTCAGGCTCATGGTCAATCGGCGCAGGCTGCCTTTTCTCCATGGCTCCGAAGCAGCTTCCACTGGACCTAAGACCTGGAAATGTTGTCTTTTAAGAAAAGATGAAAAGAAAAAAACATGCCCTAGAGTGACACGGAAGGAACACCATACTTTGCTTTTGGCCACTAGTCCACAATTAACCTGAGAGTTATGTCACCCAGGTACAACACCTGGGCCCCTGTCCCGTCAGAAAACTTTACGGCAAAGATGGTCAGGAATGTATCAGAGCAGATGATGTTCTGGAGAACTCAAATTACGCAGATGAAGACAACTTATTTCAGAAGAAGGAGAAAATTGTGAGAAGTGAAGTTTCCGCCAATACCCAATGCAAGTGTGCCAGACGACTGGCTCTCGAGTGTCATCCTCAAACCTGGGGGCTTTCCTTCCCTGTTTTCCTGGGCATTTTCTTGGCATGTTGCCTATCTACGGTTCTTTTCTGTTAACAGGCACCTGCTGCCTCTAAGCAATGGCGTCTATAATGTTCCTCCCCCTACTATGATGAGCCACTAGCTCATCCCTAGTGGCTTCTTGTCAAGAGTCTAATTTCTGGTTTGATATTCTCACAATGGGGCTCATTCTGACAATCAGAATCACTCCTAGGCTTGGTCTCACTGTCTCTGTGCAACAGCCAGACTCTTGGTATCAGTGTCTTGTGACATATATGTTGGTTTTCTGGGTAATTTTACTCAAACATGAAGTGACATTTTGCATGCAACTCTAATATTTGTTTCAAGGCATTCCTATAAGTCAGTTTATCAAGACAGTTTGTTTATCTGTGCAAACTTCTCTCTATCAGGACAACATGTTGCTAATCTGAGCAAAACGTTCATTTACCAAACAGCAATGTTCTTGTGAAGGCTCACTTCAAAACTCTTGTCTTCTGTCCACAAACCTTACATGATCATATCACAGGCTTTACCCAATCCTAATCAATTTTCATCTTAAAAGAATCACTTAAACCTACCATTTATTCTGACAAACTCTGGTTCCTGTGTGGTTGATAATCCACACTTAATCCTGACAAAAACGTTAATTCAGGAAATTCTTCTGGCACAGACTGGGGTCTCCTTATCTTCCTCCCTCCCACCATGATCCCGGCTCTTCCGGGATCCCATCTCTGTTGAGGAGGAGTCACTGGGGTTCTGGGAGCCCTGGAGAGACTTGGAACTTTAAAAGCTGAAGATTCTTAAGAAGCCACAATATATATTATTTGTTGTTTTATTTTATTGATTGGTTCTCATAGCATACATATGTACAAAAAACTAGTACTTATCTCTTTTTTTATCTTTCTAGGAGGTCTTTGCAAAAAAGAATTATGTGCTGGTTGTGTGTGTCTGTGTGTGTGTGTACACTGGTGTATGTGTGTAATGGGGGAGGTGCTGGTTGTATTATTTGAGAATAAAGAATACAAGGCTTTGAAAAGTCACTTTGCCCAAGGCTACATAGTAAGTTTTTTGGATTTTGTTTGTTTGTTTTGTTTTCTTCAGACAGGGTTTCATTCCTGTTGCTCAGGCTGGAGGGCAGTGGAGTGATCTCAGCTCACTACAACCTCTACCTCCTGGGTTCAGGTGATTCTCCCGCCTCAGCCTCCCAAGTAGCTGGGACTACAAGCACATGCCACCACACCCAGCTAATTTTTTGTGTTTTTAGTATAGACAGGGTTTTGCCATGTTGCTCAAGCTTGTCTCAAACTCCTGGCCTCAAGTGATCTGACTGCCTTGGCCTCCCAAAGTGCTGGGATTACAGGCGTGAGCCACTGCACCCGGCCCATAGTAAGTTTAACAGCTGGAATTCCAACCTTGTGAAACATTGATAAGAACTGAAAAAAAAAAAAATTCAGAAGAGTAACTTAAACACATATAAAATGCAAATCCCCATGGAAGTGTATTAACTAGACATTACTTATTAAATTTCATTAAATTCCAGTAGATCTAAACATATTGCAATTACATGCACTGATATATTTTTGGAAACTGAATATTTTAATAGCGTTGTTGAAATGTAATTAATAAACTGTACATGCCAGTTAGTATAGTCTCAGTGCTGTGCAACCGCAACCACAAGGTAATTTCAGAACATTTTTACTCTGAAAGGAACCCCATACCTGTCAGCAGCCATTCTATTGCCTGTCACCTCCCTCCACCAGTCCCTGGCCACCACCAATCTACTCGATGTCTCCATGGGTTTGCCTGTTCTAAAACTTTCATATAAATAGAACTATAGAATATGTGGTCTTTTAAAAATTCCTTCAAACCCAGTATTTTCCCTAAGCATATATCTAACTGAATTTATGAAACTTTTGCAATAATTTTAAAGGAAAGTTTTTAGTTACTTATTTTCAGAATAGTAATATACAATTTATTTTAATTCTACAACGAAATAAATATCTTTGAAAAGCTCAGTTGTTGGAAGTGAAGATGCTTTGTCCAAATGGAGAAATAAAATTAGGATGAAGAGATGCTAATTTAACTACATTTTGTGATGGGAAAAATGTAAGACATTTATTAGGGAATCCATTCCCGATCCTGCATAAAAGGGCAATAACTTTGGCCACAGAGTATTTTGAAGGGCATACATGATAATATTAATTAAGCATATATATGGGGCCAGAATTATATTTTTAATAGACAAGTTAAAATACCCAAATCCATGCAAGGCATAAGAATGACAGCTTTGTGAGGAGCAAGCAAGGCCTCCAGGAAAGGGACAGGGAGAGAAAGTGGGAAGCGGATGGAGGTTGGGCTGAGGCCCTGGTCTCTGCTCTTCCCTCCTCCCCACCAGCCCATTTCTCTTTTCCATCTTTTTCTACCCTCTATGACAAATAAGAGTGTATCAAATTCACCTCCAAATGGGCTAATGTACTTTCCATGTCTCCTTTCACTCGGTTTAAATATAGAAACAGAGGAGCGTGGAAAGGCACTGGCCCCAACAGAGCAGGTTGGCTTTGTCCCTGGGTTCACTCTTGCGTCCTGGACAGGTCACTTCAGGTCTCTGCTCCTCGGATTCCTCATTTGTGAAACACGGGCAAAAACTCAAGGCTCTCCACCTTGCTGTGGTGGTGAAATTAGTGGGGTAATGCTTAGCCCGGGGCTGGCTTGCTGTACCCTCCACAATGACTACTTGAAGTGGATCCCAGAGGCTCTTTTCTTTGCAATAAAGACAGTTTAAGAAAACGAGATTTTTAAATAACTTGTCTGCAACTTCTGCAAGAGATGATAAGAGCATATGGTTTCTTTCTAAGCTACTTTCAGATGAACCGTAAATCTTAATGTGTTCTCCTGCACTGGAGGGAGAAGCTACTAATGCAAGCTCAGCCCACCTGTGCAGCTCGTAATGACGCAGGCCCCTCAGTCCCCTCTGCTCCCCAAGACCAGCCCCACAGCTGGGCAGTTGTTGCAATGTGACACATTTGGGCACGTAAGCTGAGACGTTATTTTGAAAATGAAGAACCGATATTTTTCTTACTTATAAAAGCAGTCCTGCTTCTCAAAGGAGACGCCCGTCCTGGAGGACCTGGGACAAGGTAGAGAAGAGGTCTTCTCCCCTCATGCCTTCATGGAGAGGCTCATGTTGCTAGACATGGCAACGTCTGTCAGGAAATGTCGCGTCTTCAGCCCTTCACGTAGGCAGGTTTGATTCAGCGTCCTCGTGGCATTTCCTGTTCCTGCCCACTTGTGCTCACGCATGTGCGGTGGGGCTGGCTTTTCTGACATCAGCTGCCTAACCGGTAGGGAGCAGGGTTATTGACATCGGATGTATTTAATGTGTTTAATTTTCATCCATATATCTTCTTGGCTGATCTGTCTTTTTAATTATTTTGCCCATTTTAAATTGTCTCTTTTTTCCTATTATTGACTTTTGAGTCTTTTTAGATGTGAAGTACAAGCCATTTTTTTCAGATACATGGTTTGCAAATGTTTTCTCCAGATCTGTGGCTTATTTTTTTATTCTCTTAACAGTAGTGTCTTCTGACTAGCATATGTGCTTCACTTTGAGTATGTCCAATCTATCAGTTTCTTTTCTTTTATGGATTGTACTTTTGCTGTCAAATTTAAAATGTCTTTGCCTAACTAAGGTCGCACAGATTTTTTTCCTATAATTTTTACCATAATTTCTACTTTTATATTCTACATTATGTTTATAATCTAGTTTGGTCCCATTTTTACATAATATGAGATACAGATAAATGTTAATTTTTCGCGTAAGATATCCAATCGTTCTAGCACCATTTGTTGAAAGGCTAGTTTTTCCTCCGTGGAATTATCTCTGCATCTTTGTTGAAATGAACACACCACAGATGTGTGAGTCTATCTCTGGGTGTGGATGCAGCTCTGGTGATCTACTTCTACGTCCTTATGGTACCTCTTTACTCTCAGGCCACCACAGTTGCTGCCGTGCAGAAGAGCCAAGGCCACCATCAGCCCTGGCATTCGCTCCCCTACCAGGTCTATTCCCCAGGTCTGGGTGGAATTCAGAGCCCAGGCCGCCTCTGGCCCCTTCCACCAACGGTGTGTTTACCCCTGTGCAGATGTGCTGAGGACCAGCCCCAACACCGGGTGGCCAGTGGCCACAGAGATGGACTCAGCACAGAACTGCTTGGTCCTGCGCTGCGTGGAAGCCAACACCTGCAGCTGAAGGCTGGGTTCACTGTGGGCTGAGATGTCTTAGGTTGCTTTAGGCTTTGGAATTAACCCATTTATACCGAAGGTTGCAAATTTTTTTGTGTGAAAAATCAGACCTTGGCAATGGTTTTGAGCAGTAGGATATAAATAATTCCCACAAGCTTAGCGTTCCAATAATGGAACACTAGGCATAAATGGGTTAAGGGCATCTTTATTTCATAGTAGGCTTGTTAGGATTTTTCTCAGTTCATAAATTAAGGGTAGACAAAGCACTCCTCCCCCAAGGGTAGGGTGAATTCCCACTCTTCCTCCGGGACCTTCCCTGGGAGAGGGCCCTTTTTTAGCTAGCATGGTGGTGAGCCGGGCTAGAGGTTGTCTCTGAAGAAGTTAAACGGTTGGTATTTCCTCCCGTGTGCAGTTCTTCTGAAGCTTGGTCCTCGGGCAGGGAGGAGACAGGGGCAGGGAATCGAAGACCTGCGTGGTCACAGGGGAAGAGAAGAGAAAGGTCCCGGCAAGACAGTGTACATCTAGGGTCGGCTTCCAAAGGACCGGCAAGTGACAAACGGAAAATGTGAAGACAAGCCCAGGGTCGTCTTCCGACTCTCCACGTGTTCGTGATGAACCGGAGGTGACGTCACCCTCTGGCGTTGTCTTCCGACTCTCCGTGTTTGTGATGATCCAAAAGTGACTTCACCCTCTGGCAACTCATATTCCAACCCAGAGGGCCATGAGGGGCCACGACTAAACAGCTACATGTGTAAAGCACTCCAGGTAGTGCCTGGGACGATCAAATTACTCTAAAATATATGTGTTGCCCATATAAACTTGTCATACTGTGGGAAATGGGTACTGTGGGTTCTGACTTAGAGCCTAATTTTAAGCCTTCTGCTTCAAAATGCAAAGGAAATTCATAATAAACTCCTAACCAGTTTATAGCTGATGTCTGCTTTCAGGGAGCCTATTTTCAATGGAGAGCCTCCCCTTGTTTCTAACCCACAGTGAGTCGAGCTGTCTCTGATTTTACACAGCAAACTGGTTCCTATGCTGTTCTTCACTTCTTAGAATCCCATCAATAAGAACACAGAGTAACTGCCTATAGAATCAGGTTCATTGGAGACTGGGAAGACTGGTAAAAATCAACCAAACATAGAGGCATCGAAGAGTTATAGAAGAAGTTATACAGGAAGATTTTCAGTTGGTCTCCACTTCTGAGACGGCTCATTTTTTAATACCTGAGTCTAAACCATATCATGTTTCTATTTTAGTTCCTCTTAGAATTAACATACCTTTATTCATGTCTGATACACTTTAGAACTTTGGCTCAAACCATCTTTTTGGGTCTTAGACTCTTTTTCTTGGACTTCCACCAGGGCTTGCCCGATGCCAGCGGACATAGAGCATGAAAAGGCTTCCTTTATTTGTCACACCCTAGTTCCCTTCTGTTTGAATTTTTGTCAGTCGATACATTAAGGGTAGAGGAAGCACTCTTCCTCCAAGGGGAGGAGAATTCCCGCTCTCCCTCTGGGTTCTTCCCTGGAGAGGGCCCCTTTTAGCGAGGAGTGGTGATGAGCAGGGTTAGAGGTCTCTCAGAGGAGGTTAAATTGGCCCTGTACTTTTTCCTCAGTAATTCCTGAGTTGCACCTCTGCATAAACACACCCAGTCTGACATTGAAGCCTGACTCTGCTGGAATCTGATCTCACCTCTCCTCCCTGTGCTCTTGCAGGGACCTCAGCCTCTGCGGGCAGCCCTTTGGGCACCAGAGCCTTTCCTGACTCAGCTCCTGGCCACTCTCCCTAGAGGCTTTACCTGGGGGAACTCCCTACCATTTCCCCAGTGAGGAAGCCAGGCCCCTCTTGGGAGAGGTCGGTGATCCAATCTAGGTGACGGGGTCGGTAGAGAAGTTCTCTCAAAGAATGTATCAGACGTAAAGGTCAGGAAGTGTCTAGCATTCCGGGACATTGGGAATTGTGATGACAGCATGACTGTGTGTCCCGGGAGAAGATCTGCTCCGTGGTCTAATGGAATCTATGGTAGACGAAAGTGTCTCATAAAAGAGTTTTTTACTGAATTTGGAAAATCCATGTTTTAGCCAAATGAATCAGAAAAGACTTTCTTTTCTTTTTTTAGCCAGAAGTGTCCATATGTTTTCAGATGCACTAGCAAAGCAAAAGCACAGAAACATCAATTTTCTAAAAGAAGGGCAAAACCACATTTTCTCTCTGGAAAAACTCAAGAGTTGAGAAAGGGAAATTGGACGTGTCATTTGGGATTACACTGAGGCAAAGTTGCCATCTGGACAGAAACTAGCACTGGCGAATGCAACGTTGCCACCCTCACATCTTCCAGAAACAGCTCCTGACAAGGCTGTGACCCTTAATCACGGATGGTTTCTTGATTAGTTGGTTGGTTTGTAATGGCACAGGAGAATGCTCAATAAACATGATCTCTCACAAATAAAGTGAGCATTCCAATAGGCGGTTCAAGCCTCAAGCATTTTTAGAAAGAGCTGGGTGACTTTGTACTTTTAGAATATAGCTGAGTGAATCACTTTGAAGGTGGAGAACAAAGAGAGGGCCCATCATTGCAGAACGCAGAGCTCTGGGGGTGAGGATGCTTGGGAGAGAGGCACTGCCTGCTCCAGGTGCATCGTGGACAGCACTCGTAACACAGCCTAGCCAGGCACTGGAGCAAGGTGATGAGCCTTCTCCTCGCTTCACAATCATAATCCTTCTGAAAAGTCCATTTGTAAATATGTTTCTAGATTTATCCACTCATCTGTATTCAAGCCAAATCTTCGTGGTGAAATCCTAAGCAATCTGGCAGTTGGTGGACAATCAGTATTTTTCAAGTCACTTGAATTGTTCGATGGTCACAAGAAACTACTAGTTGCTTATGTTTAGTGAATTATGCTGCATTCACTAAGTACCCAACATATGTATAACTGGCAAGTTTTACGAACCTTTATTACTGAATCAGATCAAGGATAATGATAAGCTCAGCTGGCACCTTTCCGACTGCCAGGGAAAGGACTATGTTTATATGTTAAATATTTACCAAGTGAAAAGCACATAATCATTCATTTAATCCAGGCAAATTGAATGACTACTATGTGCTGGTTACAACAATGAAACCACAACGGCCCTTCTCTCCAGTAGTCACATCTGCTGTTTCTTGAGAATGACAATATGATTCTTTTACAAGTGTTTTGTAATCAAAACATTTTACACGGGGACTTTAGAAATTCTCATATTGCAGACTTTACTTATTGCAGATGAAGAAACAGACCCAAAGAGGTGAACTCACTCATGAAAATTTCTGGAAGTTAGTAAAAAATAGTTATTGTTATTATTAGAGTGCTTTATTATTATAACTACAAGACAGTTGTTGAGAATCTAGACAAAGCAAGCTCTGAGACACACCTCTTATGGATGTAAATTGATACCATTACATAGCAAAGTTACTTGCATTATCTAACCAAATTAGTTTATTTAACTAAATTGGCATTACTGAAAGCTAGAAATCCCACTCCAAAGTATATAAATTCAACTCACAGCTTTCAACCTTTTTTAATGATAAAAAACAGAAAACATTTAATATAAGACAAAACACAGTTATATAATATAAAAGTTTCACAAAACATTAATTTTGCTTACTTTGTGCAATGCAATCTGATTTTTATTTTTTTCTTTTTCCTCCCCTCTCCTCTTTTCTCCACTGTCTTCCCTTCCCTTCTCTTCCACTGAATTTTATTTATTTAATTAAATAATTTTTCACCACCTATTAAATGTATTTAATGCTCCACTAATGGATCAAACTCTTAATTTGAAAAATGCTGCCTGAGAAGAATTATTGTTCTTGTTGCCAGAAACACAATAATGTGCAAAGCAATGTCAGCAACAGCAGAAAAGTGGAACTATCACAAATGACATGGTTAAAAGGGGCAGTCATAAAATGGAATATTAAATATGAAGGAAAGTTAGTGAACTATAGGTGTACTTATCTCAGATGTTTCTCAAAAACCAAATGAGTAAAAAACAAGTTCCAGAAGAATGTGTATAGTATATCTACATTTATTTGTTATTCAAAAACCAACTGAATAATGAATTACTCAGAAGTCATATATACAGCAAAGTTATTTAAAAAGAAGGAATGATTTATGCAACATTTAGAATAACTTTTACCCAGGTGGAGGAGAAAGTGGAGGAAAGATAATGTATTCACAGTTTATGATGTGCATAGGTGTGGATTTTTTTACATCTATCCCCTTGGGGCTTCGGTCCATTGCTTTTCATCAGATTTGTGAAATTTCATCAGAAATTTCCTGTCCATTGGTTTTCATCAGATTTGTGACATTTCCACTTTTCTTTCTTCAGATGGTTTTCTCTTCCCTACTCTCTCCTGACGACCTGATTACATGCCTGTTGGGCCTCTTGACACTGGCACACAGCTCAGTTTTTATTCATCTTTATTTTCTAAGCTTTAATTTACACAGTTTCTACAGATGGACTTTCAAATTTAATCATCTTTCTTCAGCATTCTCCATTCTGTGGTCAAGCCTATCAAATGTATTTTTTGGATTTCAGACGTTATAATTTTGTGATCTAGAATTCCCATTTGGTTCCTTTTTCTAGCTTGCTTTTCTCTGTTCTCATTCTTCATTTGTTCACTTGTTCTTTCCTTTTCCCCCCTATAAATATTTGATTATCTTTATAATAATTATCTTCAAAGTTCTGTTTGCTAGCTCCAGTTCTGGAACCAGAAGAACATTCTGTTAGTGTCCTTTTTTTTCTTCTTGTTTGTGAGCCCCACGTCACTTTCCACACCTCCGAATTTTTAATGGTGTATAAAACATTGTATATAGAAGGGAATTGAAATACTCTCATGTTTTGTTTTGTGTTTATCTGTTTTCCAGAGAATGTGAGCTCTTTTCTGTGTCTGTGGAGTAAAATGGGGAAGTTATCATCAAGTTTTACCAAAAGTCATGTTGAACTAGTGCTATGCTGTTACTTTCTTAAGAATGAGCTTGCTTGCACTGAAGACAGCCTCAAGCCTTCCACTTCCCCACTGTGGCCCGATTGGAAGCACCGGTCTATTATATTTTCATCATCGAGTGTTTGATCCCGAAAGAGGCCGGGTTCAGCTGTATCAGGCCCTCAATTCCACACACCATGAGAATAAGCAAGACTGTGCAAATTCTGCTTTTCAGTTTCTACTTCACTGACATTTTCTTTTTTCCTTTTTCCACAAAGTTGATGTTGTGCCATGGATAATATTCACATAAACAAATTATTGTTTCATTTGGTAATATTCCAGATTCTAATCCATCCCACTATGTCCACCATTGCTAATAGCTTGGCTGAACTTACCTTGACCTTGGAGAGTCTAATATTCTTTAAAAGGCCTCTTCTGCTGCTTCCATGATTGAGAGACCTGTGTTTTGTCCCCTGGAACTTCCAAGGCTCTCTGATTGTCTACAAAGTGTTTCTCTTGTCTAAATCAGTTCAACAATGCCTTTCTCTTTTCACCATTCATGAATATTCTCATAGATAAGGATAGTTATTATACATCCATTCTTCTTTTAATGTTTTTTATTATTTCCACGATCAAACATTACAAGTATGTATTGTTTTAAAATATCAGTGCATAACGTAAGAGCATATACTAACATTAAAAATTGTATATAATAAAACTGACTATGAATACAGGCGATGGTTCTATTCATCTTGTGTTATGTTTAATAGAATACTGAGCAAAATTTAATACGTTTTGAATTGTCTGTACAATGTTAGTAGCTCTAGACTCTGTGAGGTTGGCAGGTGATAACAGAGAGTGTTGCTTTCTATTAAATAGACTCTAAATAACTATCGATGAGCGTGAGTGTGTCAGTATTGACCAAAGCAGCTGTGGCTGTAACTCGGTTTGTTAGGTCACCATGGTGATAAAGCTGAGGTTGCAGTTTCATAACGTGGGACCAATTAGTTTCAGCCTGTTCTCCAGTCACACGTGGCATTCCCCTTTCTACTCACTTGGCTGACTTCACTGAAGAGACACTGGGTGACAGAATGCAGATAGATCAGCACACATGTGTCTGTGACTCATGCATGGGCACACGCGTGTCAGTGACTCATGCATGGGCACACGTGTGTCTGTGACTCATGCATCAGCACACGCGTGTCAGTGACTCATGCGTCGGCACACGCGTGTCTGTGAATCATGCCTGCTCATGTATGTGTCTTCATAGAAATGATTAAAAGTTTATGTAAATACTGATATTATGTAGATATTATTGCTACATAAATTAAGTTGAAGTTTGATGGTTGGCGAGGAAACTACTCAGTGACACAAAATATAGTCCTTTAGTCCAGAGCAATATGTTTTTGTATTCTCAGATAATTTTTGTATTAAAAATGCCTGCGGCTTCATTCATAGTAGGCTTTCCTCACATATTGTGGAACTGAGGTTGTTTCTCTAAATATGGACACTTACGATGGGGTAATTATCTATATTTGAAAAGTTATTTTAAAATACTTGCTGACTTTTTACTTGATTAGAACTAAAATGATGAAAGTTACTATAACTTACAAGCTAGCATAACTAATGTGCTACCAAATGCTTAAAGAACGACAACATACAGGTATTCCAACTGAATGTTGCCTTAAAGAATGATGGCAGGAGTTTAGAATACCTATTATGCTTAGAATGGAACGGACATAGGGGTGGATTTTCTACCTCATCTTTGGCATTTTTGAAGAAGCTAAGTGCTGCACAACGGGACTGATAGAAGCTCACAAACTGCTGTGTAGTTTTTAAAACATCTTAATGGTATCTCTCTCTTCACACACATGGACACACTTCTATATACACAACTTTAAATTAAATAGAAATAATCCTTTTTGGTTAGTTTATTGTAATTATCATTAAAATTGAAAACAAATATTCTATGCAGGCATACTCAGCAATATTCCCTAACTTCAACCCTGAAAAAATGACTATACGCTTTACATCTAAAATATTTGCAAAAGTTCATGGAGAACTGATTATCCTTAGACTAGACCACAGTTTTAATGGCTCTGCAAGTGGCTCAAGTGGCAAAGGGAGAAATCAAACCCACCTCCAAAAGTTTCTTCCAAAAATGGGCATAAAAAATGAGGCTGTTGTCTTCCATTGAGTATCTTCCACTGAGTCTTGTTTTGTTTTTGTTTCTTCCTTGGGCCCCTTTGGCTTTCTTTGTGTTTTTAAATTTTTGTTTTGTTTTTTGATGTCATTTAATTTTTTTCTTTTATTTTTGTAAAATGTATGATCTATGAACACATCCAGTTTTCATGTCAAGGTTACCATTTCTGAAGTAACACTGCACACTTTTTAATTTGCTGGTTTGATAAGGCCTTTCTTACACGAATCTTCGAAATAAGAATTATGTGATCAGTTAGCTTTATCTGTAATCATCGCTAGGTAATTTAGTAAATTCTATCATCCTGGGAGATAAAATAGTATATTTTCCCATGTCTTGGAAAAAAAAGGGAAGTGACTTGTGAATATATTCAAGAAAATAACTGATATTTTAAAAATCATTCTATCACTGATGCATTTTGTTATGACTATGAGGCTTCCTAAGTATCGTTTGGAACTTGTATTAGATGAAGAGATAGTTAAAATGCACTGCGTAAGAGAAAAATAGAACTTTTAAAGATTGAGGGAAAGGATATTGGAAGAAGCTAACAGGCAAGGAATCCCAGTACCTGATTATCATATACATTCCAAGTTGAAAAGGGAAATATGAAAAGTTTACTTCTAGGAGCAAAGAGGTCTGCTATTCAGTGTTAAAATATGTGGCTTTAACGACCTGCTCAGGTGGGCTGTAATACACTTCCACCTGTAAGTCTGTAATGAGCATGCATTATAGAAAAATAGAGTGTGATAGGAAGTTACCATGGGCTGTAACATACCTCCACTGATAAGTCTGTAATGAGCATGTGTTATAGGAAAATAGAGTGTGATAGGAAGTTATTAAGGTTTTGAAAGAGGTGATATATTACAGAGAGTGGAGACAGAGTGATGAAAGCACCGAGCATCAGATGTTAAGGTCAACAGCAGATTGGATCAGTGGAGTCCAGCATGGCAATAAGTGGTGGAGCTGGCATTCAAGGGTTTGGGAGGAACCAGGTCATGAAGAGCCTTTAGTGCCATTAACTGGGTCAACCCTTGTGATTTTGACAGATCATGGAGATGTATCTGTATAAACACAAATTGAGAGAGACTAGATTAGGTTGGGGAGACATACCCAACACACACACACACGCGCACACACAATCTTTGCCAGTTTGGGCTGCTATAACAAAAACATGAATTTATTTTCCACAATTCTAGAGGCCAGAAATCCAAGATTAGGGTGCCAGCATGGTCAGGATCTGTCGAGGGCCTTCTTTCTGGCTTGCAAAGGGATGCCTTTTTCTGTAACCTTACATGGTGGAGAGAAAGAGAGAGAGCTCTGATCTCTTCATTGCCTTTCAAATGCACTGATCCCATCATGGGGGCTTGGCTCCAGTCTTATGCCCTCATCTAAACCCAATTACCTCCTAAAGGCTGCATTTCCAAATGCCAGTACATTGGGGATTAGAGCTTCAACATCTTTATTCTAGGGGGACACAATCCTAGCATCCTATAGCATTTCACCCTGTCCCTCCAAATTTTACATCTTCTCACATGCAAAATATATTCATTTCATCTCAACTGCTTTAAAAATCTGAACTTGTTTTATCAGAAACTCTAAATTCCAAAGTCCAAATCTTCAACTAAATAACCTCTAAATCAGATTTAGGTGAGACACGAAGTAGAATTTATCCTAGGCGAAATTTCTTTCCAACTATGAACATGTGAAACCAAATAAGCTATGTGCTTACAAAACACAATGGTGGAACAGACATAGCATGGATACTGCCCCTCCGAAAGGGACAAACAGGAGACAAAAATGGAGTGATGGGTACCAAGCAGGACCTGGTGAAGTAGAGGCCCAACTTTTGGTCCACTGGGGCAGCAGACTTGTCTCCACAGCTCTGTTGGGCAGGGGTCATGCCCCCAGGATTCCGATGTGTGGTGGCCCTCCCCCTAGGCTGCAGGTGACCTAATCTCCACAGCATTGGATGTAGACTATTTTGTTTCTTAAGACCCAGGTAATATCCCCCCTCTTTTAAAACTGAAGAGGCAGCCTGGTCATCTCTGAATTGCTATTTGGGTCATTCTTCCCTTTGCTTGACGAATAGTGCACATTGGCAGCTAAACAGCTCTATAGCTCTTTCCTGTGATTGCAAGTTCAGCAGTCTTCCTGCGTTCTGTTCCATCTCTGTCCCCTTCAGTTAAAATTGGCACTTGTCCTGGTAGTGTGGTTGACTGGGTCCAAGGCTCATATCCACACTAATCTCGTATCAAATACTCAGCCTGCCACACCTCAAGTGTTTTCTTCCTGACACGCTTTTTTATTTTTTGTAATATGTACAGGTTTAGAATTTCCAAATCTTTAAATTCTGGTTCCTTTTTGCTTAACAATTCAATCTTTATTTCTGTCTTCTTGCATTTTACTATAATCAGTCAGGAGGAACTAAGCCACTCCTTCAACACTTTTCTTAGAAATCCACTCAGCTACATATCCAATTCCAACACCAGAAGTTCTACCTTCTACAAAACATCAAAACATGAACACAACCCAGCAAAATTCTCTGCCACTTTGTAACAAAGATCCCCTTTATAACGTGTTCTTCATTTTCTTCCTGAGAACTCATCAGAAGAGTGTTTATTAACAATATTTCTATCAACATCCTACACGTGATAACATTTTATCTCTAAGAAGAGGGAAGTTTTATCTGCAGCCTTCTTTTCTTCCTTAGCTCTCACCAGAATTGCCTTTAGCAATCCCTTCAGAGCAGCATCAGCTTTTTCTAGCATGAGCCTTAAAACTTTTCCAGCCTCCACCCATTACCCAGTTCCAAAGCTTCTTCCACATTTTTAGATATTTGTTACAGCAGAACTCTCATCTGATACCAATTTCTGCAGTAACAAAAAATGCCATAGACTGTTGGCTTATACAATAGAAATTTATTTCTCACACTTCTAAAGGCTGGAGGTCTGAGATCAGGGCACCAACATGATAAGGTTCTGGTGAGTGCCCTCTTTAAGGTTTGCAGACAGCTGCCTTTTGCTGTAGCCTCACATGGCAGATAAAGAGAGAGGAAGAGAGAGGAGCTCTGATCTCTTTATCCCCTTGTAAAGGTACTAATCCCATGAGGGAGGCTCCACTTTCATGATCCCATCTAACAATCACCTCCCAAAAGCCCTACCTCCAAATATTATCACATTGGGGTACTGAGGATTTGGACCTCAACCAACATATGGATTTTCAAGGGGACACAGACACAAACATTTCCTCCCTTTCTCTCTCTTTCTCCATATGTGTGCACACACACATACACATATACACAAACACACACATATATGTACACACACACGTACAAACACAAACATTTCTTCCCTTTCTCTCTCTTTCTCCATACATGCACATACACACATACACATATACACACACACGTACATGTATGTACACGCACACATATATACAAACACAAACATTTCCTCCCTTTCTCTCTCCATACACGAACACAAACACACACACATATATACACACACACATACACATATATACACACACATATGTATATACAAACACAAATATTTCCTCCCTTTCTCCACACACACACACAAACACACACACACATATACACATACACATATGTGTAGACAAACACAAACATTTCCTCTCTTTCTCTCTCCATACACACACACACAAACACACACACATATATGTACAAACACAAACATTTCCTCCGTTTTTCGCTCTCCATACACACACACACACACACACACACACACACGTATATGTATATGTATATGTATATGTATATGGTTCCATTTTGCTTAACAATTTTATCTTCAAGTCACTCTTATAAATAAATTTTGGTTTCTTTTTGCTTAACCAGAAAAACGAGTATTATCATTTTTTCCACTCCTAAAGGAACGTCAAAGCCTATCTAGTGTAGTAATATGTTAGAATATTCAAGAGCCTTTTCAGGACACAGTCTAGTGAAACATTTTACAGGAATTTAGATCATTGCACTGAGCATTTAGGAAAATGACTAGATTTTTCTTGAGGTGTCACTAAGTCTCTGAAAAAAATGGCATTCCTTAAACATTCCTAATTGGCATTCAATTTATAAGAACAGGGCCTAAATTTGAACAAGGCTGCCATGGACATTGGCCCTACCCTGCTCATCTCTCAGCCTCTTCTGAATATTTTCACTGCCCATGATTAATTAAAGATAATTGATAAAGCACAACTTTTGCATGAGTAACTTTCATTATCTGTTTTGTTCATAAGACAAGAACTGGCCATGTAATACATACTCTGTAATATTGGCTGCCATAATCAAATGGTGAAAGTTGGAGAATGAAGGTATAAAGACTAGTGATGGAAGGGATATAGAGATACTACTCATCCCCTTTAGGAATATCCAAGCCTGATCAAACGAAACTATCTATTTTTTTCTAATTTTAAGAAAATGGAAATTAGTACTATGTCTACTGAATTGAATCAAGAAATGTGTTCAATGCAGCATATATGGCATAATTTATTTTGCATGTTTTGGATGAAAGTAAGATAAATGGCATTACTTTCTTAAATGATAAATACAAATCATTGGTGAACCTCAAAATGATAGTATGATGTTCCTAACTTTGTCATTTATAAAAATTCCTCTTTTCTGGCTCAGGTCACACATGTTTGATAGAGGTGGAGACTCTTGTTTCTTTAATATTTTTTTAATCTCAATCCTAGGCCTTTCACTGCAAGAGGTCTAGAGAAATTTCATGTTTAATGTAGGTACATCTGAGGATTCCAAACCTAACACATTTCCTCACTCTGCATTCTCTGCACAACTTGATTTCATGCATTCCCATGATCTCAGTTATAACCTGTAATTGAATCTCCCAAATCTATATCCCCCAAAGCATACACACACACACACACACACACTCACACACACACACATATATATATTCTCTACATATTTAAACAACCCATATGGGGATCCATGATTTGTTTTATTTGTTTTTAATAGCCAAATCCACTTTTAAACAACTTGATTGTTGAAGGGTTGTTGGAGAACAAATGTCATAAATCTCAATGAAATTTCCTCTAAATGTTCAAGTAGCTGATTTAGAGATAATAATCTTCTATACAATGAGCTAGTAAGAGTTTACAACTCAAGGACATTTTAGTATTAAATAAGAAAATGCATGAACAGCACTTAGCAAAGCAAACAGCATGAAAGAAATACATACAATGTTTTATTCTTCCATTAGATAGAAATACCTCATTAGATTTGGTGCAGTCATTTGACTTTTTAAATTCTATTTCAGCGCTTTTAGGAAATACATCCTCAAATATTTCATCACTTTTACTCCCAATTTAGCATAAACTTAACTATTTCAATAACGAGACTTTTGTGAAAATAGAATGAAGCATACAAAACAGCTAGAAAGGAATTGTTTATAATTGGACAATGGGCTAATACATTTTTATCATGACAGGTCATAAAACAGAGCTCCAAAATACTGCATAAAAGAAGTCAAAGATTTAAAATGTAATTTTTTCCTTAAAAAGAAAAGGAAAAATATAACATGTCAGCCCCAACATGTAAAGAACTTGGACACTGTCACTCATATTTTTACAGAAAAAAAAAACATAACAAACTAAAACTCACTGACTTCCCTTGGATGAATCAGAGAATTAAGTTTGCAGAGCAAATTACTATCTTCAAATCTCTCTCAAGAGAGATGAATACAGAGTGTCACAGCTGAGATAAACTTACCTACAGCAGAAGCTGCAGGTGCTATCAATGGTAGCAACACTTAAATGGCATTTTGGTGAATTATCAGAGGCTGAGTTTGGACAAGTGTGAGACTGAGAGACTCCAGGAACCGTATTCTTATGGAGACCTCAAAATTTTCCTGGGCTTTACAGCCAGGAAGAAAACCAGTTTCTCCTGGTGAAGATCTGAAAAAAAAAGTCTTCTCAGGAAAGACCTCCTGTTGGCTCAGACAGGGGGATGGAAAGAGTAACAATTATAAACACAACTAGAGCGTTCTACATAACAAAAGGGTAAGGCCTTTGTGAGAGCCTTTCCAGAGCTAAAGGAAGGACAGTTATTCAACTTCAGCTCATTTTAGTTTTTATGTTTCACTTAAGGAAGAAAGGAAGCAAATAAACACTTGAAAAGTCACAGTCCAGGAACAGAGGACTTCTGAAACAGTTACTTTAGAATAAAATAGTTTACTCTAGATTATTTTAGAATATCTGCCCATACTCTACCACCACATTAACTGGGATTCGATATAATAGCAGTGGATTACAGCAGAAAGAGTGTCAAGGAACAGACTCTCTCTGTGAAGGAGCACTTACAGAAGCTTATAGTATATGCTGCAGACCAAAACATGAAAACTAGAAACAATTAGACACTACAATTAGATAAAATATTTAATGTATTCTGACTTCTAGCCAGATAAAATTAAAAGGCAGAGATGGTCAGAATATATGAAAATAGCAAGATCCAACTATATGTTGTCTACAAGAAACCCAATTTTAAATACAGCCACTTACATAGAGCACAAGTAAAGTGATAGGGAAAGATCCATTATGCTAACACTAGTCAAAAGGAAGTTGGAGTAGCTACATTAAATTGAGACAAAACAGACATTAGAACAAGGACAATTATCAAAGAAAAGAAGTGCATTGCCCTGCCCAGTGACCCAGCAGGAGACATGCCTCTCTGTACTCTGGAAGACAGGCTCATCAAACTTAGTCCCACTGTGGATCTTAAAGTAACTGTCACAGCTATAGTCCAGGGCAAGACCTTCCCACCCAGAGATCTGCCCAGTAACCCAGTAGGAACTACATCTACCTGTGCACTTGGTGGCAGGTAATCTACAGACCTAACTGTGGACCTTGAAATGAACCTTTGTCCACCAGCCCTATGGACCAAAGTTCCAGAAGCAGTCTGATTCATCCATAAACCAAGCAGGATCCATGCTTGCCAGAGTCCCTGATAACAGGTCTGCCAACTGCAGACCCACTTCAGACCCAGTAGTGGTCACCAAACCTGCCTCAAACTCCACTTTACTACAATCCTAGAAGTCATTCCATCAGCCCAGGAAACTGGCAGAGAAAGGTCTTTACTTGCCAAAACCAATCTTTAAAGACTGGTGGAAGTGTTTATTCTTTCAAAAGCACAGTAACCAATAGAGGCTATATGAATCTCAAAAAATCAGGCAAATAAGACACCACGAAAGGAATCTAATAAAGCTCCAGTAACCTATCCCAAATAAATAGAGACCTAGAAATTACTTGACAATAAATTCAAAATAATTACCTTAATGAAGCTTAATGAGGTATAAAAAACACATATATACAACTAAACAAAAATCAGAAAAACAATGCATGGATAAAATGAGAATAAATAAATCAAAACCATAAAAAGAACAAATTAGAAATCCTGGAACTGAAGAATTCAATGACAGACTGAAAATTTAATGGAGAACTTCAACAGCAGAGTCAATCATATAGAGGAAAGACTCAGTATACTTGAAGACAGGTTATTTGACATTAGCCAGTTAGAGGAAACAGTAGAAAAAAATTGGAGAAAGCATATAAAGCCTATGGGACACCATCAAACCAACGAATATAAACATTGTGGAGGTTCCAGAAGGAAATGAGAGAAAGGGATGGGAAAGTTATTTAAAGAAATAATTGGTGAAAACTTCCCAAATTTTGGAAGAGATATGGACATTCAAATTCATGAGGCTCAAATATTGCCAATAAAAAAATCCAAAGAAAATTACTCTGAGACACTTTATATATAAACTGTCAAAACTCAAAGACAAAAATAACTTAGAAAAAAGCAAGAGAAAAGCTACTCATCACATACAAGAGAACTGTCACAAGGTTATCAGCAAATTTTTCAGACAAAATTTTGCAGGTGGGGCGAAAGGGATAACACATAATCATTTTAATGTGTTGGATTTAAAGAAAAACTGCTAACCAAAAATACTTTACCTGAAAAAAACTGACCTTCAGAAATGGAGACATAAAAACATTCCCAGACAAACTAAAGATGAGGGAGATCATCACTACTAAACATGCCTTAGAGAACATGCTAAAAAAGGTTCTTCAAGTTGATTTGAAAGGATGCCAAGTAACAACGTGAAAACATATGGAAGTATAAAACTCACTGTAATGGAAAGAATATAGTCAAATCAGAATATTCTGTTAGTGTAATGGGGGTGTATAATTACTTTTACTGTAATAAAAATGTTTAAGATAAAGTATTAAAATAACTATAACTATAATAATTTGTTAATGAACATACAATATATAAAACATGTAGATTGTGATATCAACACCATTAAATGTGAAGGGAGAGGTTAAAATGTAGAGTTTTTATATGTAGACTATAAGTTGTTTTATTTACCTCATGGTAATCACACAATTAAAAAAATCACAGTAGATACACAAAAGAAAAAGAGAAGAGATGCAAACATATCACTACAAAAAATCATCAAATCATAAAGAAAAACAGCAAGAGGGGAGAATTGAAACAAAGATCTTTAGGATAAACAGAAAACAACAAAGTGGCAGTAGTAAGTCCTTACATGTCAATAACTACTTTAAATGTACATGGATTGAACTCTCCAATCAAAAACTTAGGTGGCTAAATGAGTACTTTTTAAAAAATTCAACTATATGGTACCTCTAAGAGACTGACTTTAACTTTGATGACACATATCGGTTGGAAGTGGAAGAAATGCAAAAAGATATTCCATGCATATGGTAACCAAAAAAGAGTAGGAGTGGCTATACTTGTACAAAACAGAATAGACTTTAAGTAAAAAGTATCACAAGACACAAAGTAGTCATCATATAATAATAAAGAGGTCAATTCATTAAGAGGTTATAACAACTACAAGTACATATACACTCAACATTGGAACACTTAAGTATATAAATATATAGCCAAGACACTCTGGGGAATGAAGAACAAAGCCCAAGGCATTAGGGTTCCTGACAGCGAACTGCATTTTAAAGCCTTAATATGATACAGCATTACAAAGCAATATGATACTGTCATAAAAACAGACACACAGACTAATGGAACAGAGTCGAGAGAACTGAAATAAACCCACACACATATTCTGCTAAGTAATTTTTGGTCAGGGTGCCAAGAACACACGATGTGGAAAGGATGATCTCTTCAAATAAATGGTGTTTGGAAAAGTGAATATCCACATGCAAAACAAAAGCAAAAACAAATTAAACCCTTGTCTTACACCACACACACAAAAAAATAATTCAAAAGGAAATGAACTTCAGACTTAAATGTCAGACCTGGAATAATAAAACTCCTGGGCAAAAACATAGGGAAAAATCTTCTTGACACTGATTGTGGCAATGAATTCAGATATGTCACGAAGAACGCAGGCAACGCAAACAAAATGCACAAGCAAGGCTGCACCCAAATCTTCTGTACATGGAACATTTTCATCAGCACATAGAGCATTCCCAGAATAGACTGTATCTTTGCTCACAAAACAAGTCTGAACACATTTTAAAAGGAGAAATAATATTAAAAATCATTTCCAACCACAATAGAATAAAATTGGTAATCAATAACAAGAGGAGCTTGTTGGAAACTTTGCAAACACATGGAAATTAAACAATGTCCTGAATAACCAAGGAGTCAATGAAGAACATAAGAAGAAAATTTTACCATTTCTTGAAGCAAATGAAAATGGACATACAACATACCAAAGCCTCTGGGATACAGTAAAAGCAGTACTAACAAGGAAGTTTATAGCAATAAAAGCTTCTATCAAAAACTAGCAATACTTCAAATAAACAACCTAATAATGCACCTCAAGAAGACAGAGAAGCTAGAACAGACCAAATCCAAAATTAATAGAGGGAAAGACATAATAAAAATCAGAACAGTTATAAGATAGATTCATTTTAGGGATCTAATGTATAGCATGGTGACTATAGTTAATAATAGCGTATTATATATTTGAGGTTTGCTTAGAAGATTTTAGGCATTCTCGCCACCCTCACACACACACACACACACACACACACACACACACACACACACAATGGCAACTATGTGATGTGATGAATGTGTTAATTAGCTTGATTGTGGTAATCATTTTACAATGCATACATGTATTAAATTATCACCATGTATGTATTAAGTATATATGTCAATTATGCCTCAATAAAGCTAAAACAAGAGTGACATTATATAATGACAAATTCTTTGCAAAGAAAACAAGTATGCACCTAATAAAAGATCTTTGAGTTATATGAGGCAGAAACTGATGTAACAACAAAGAGAAATCAACAAATGCACTGTTATGTTGGCGATTTTAAGTGCCTCTGTTTAGTAGCAGCAGAGTATTAACCATGTGGGATTAAAATAAAATTAATTATAGAAAGATAGCTGAAATGCTTCAAAACATTTGAAGATTAAGCAATGTGCTACTAAATTACATATCTGTTAAACATGAAGTACCAAGAGAAATTAAGACAAACGTTAAACAATGAAAATGAAAGTAGAAATTATAAAATTTTGTGGGAAGAAAAAAAGGCAGTGCTTAGAAAAATTTGTAGCATTGACTGTATATCTTAGAAAAAAAGGACAACTCCAAAATCAATAATCTAACCTTCCTCATTGGGAGACTAGAGAAATATGGGCGATTTAAACATGAAGCAACTGGAGAAAATAAAATTTTAAAAGTCAAAGCAGGAATCAGTGAAATTCAAATCAGGAATACAATAGAGAAAAACAATGAACCAAAAGCTGTTTCTTTGAACAGATCAATAAAATTGATATAATTATGGCCAGTTGACCAAGAAAAAACGGAGTGAAGACACAAGTTGCCCACATGAGAAATGAAGGAGTAGAGTCCACTACAAATCTCATGAACAGTAACAGGATAGTAAAAGAGTCCTATAAACAACTCTACCCAGTGAATCTATCACTTTGATGAAATGGGTTGATATCTTAAAATACACAAACTACCAAAACTTACTTAAAGATAAATGATCTCAATGTGCATATATCCATTAAGAAAATCCAATCAATAATTGATAACTATTCAACAAAGAAAACAAAGTCAAGATGGTTTCATAGGTGAGTCCCACCAACCCTTTAAGTAAGAAATGATGCCAATTCTCTGTCTTCTCTTTCAGGAAATAGAAACAGAGATCTCACTTCCTACCTCTCGTAATTCTATGTGATCAGGATTACACTAAGGCCAAAGCCAGATGAAAACATTACCAGAAGGGAAACCAGAGGCCATTATCTTTCAGCACCCCACTGAGGGACTTGTTAAAGGGGGACAGGAGCCAACTGAAAGGGATCCCTGTGGCTAAGCTAGAAGTATTTGAAACAAACCAAAGTAGTGATGGATTATAACCAAAAGTATAACATATATATCCATGATTCCATAAAAATATAAACAAATGATTAAATAAGTAAATAAATATGAAGGAAGGCAAATTTCCCTGCAGAAGCATTCCCAATAACAGGTAGATAACCCACCCTCAATTGGGGGAAGCACCAACCCTCATTGCTTAAGTATGGATGGCACATAGTGACTTCCTTCGAAAGAATGTGCACAGGGAGGAGGAAGTACTGTGACATCACCGTGGAGAAGCCCAGGAAATCCCTCCTCCACCAGGTGATCAAGGTGAATGTCAACAGTGATGAATCATGTTGTTTGTACATAACCGGAGTATAATGGGATGGAAATGTCTCTTCACTTCTGTGGTCTTCCTCGTACACATAGACAAAATCCGAAAGCCCTGTCCAACCATCAGAAAACACTAGACAAATTCCAATACAGAGGCATTTGACAAAGCACCCAGCCAGTGCTTCTCAGAGCTGTCAAGGTCATCGAAACAAGGAATGCCCGAGAAACTTTTACAGCTGAGAGGAAGCCGGGAGACCTGAGGACTCGGTAGCATGTGGGATCCTTGGCAGGGTCAGGAAACAGAAGAAGACCTCAAGTAAAAACCAAGGAAATCTGAATGAACTACAACTTGAGTTGTTAAGAATGTATCAATATTGGTCCATTAATTGCCACATACACCGTAGTAATGTAAGATGGAAAAAAAAAGAAATGAAAATAAAATCACTAACACACATTTACCATTTAAAGCCTTTGTTCTTGTTATAAATTTCATAATATAATGAGGTGATTAATACCTTTATTCTTGTATATTAGAAAAAATAGGCTCACAGAGGGTTACTGATGTGCTTAAAGTATGTAGGGTTTGTGAGTAGGACTTAGGTCTAGCTAACACCAGGGTCATTGCCCTTATTTCTCCTATTTTGTAAACTCTATTTTTTAAATATTCAAGTTTTGCCAGGCCAAAATACAATATTGCTAGTCCATATTGAGTCTTTATTCTGAGCACTGTTCTAACACTTGCTCATTTAATCGTTACAAACCGTAGGAGATGGTATGGTTATTTTTTCAATATTTCAACTGATGCCATTAAACACAGATTGGTTAACTTTCCAAACGGTCACAATGGCTGTAAATGGCATAAGGATTATAAAGTGCCAGACGTTTGAGACCAGCCTGGCCAACATGGTGAAACCCCATCTCTACTAAAAATACAAAAATTATCCAGGCTTGGTGGTGCACACCTGTAAACCCAGCTACTCAGGAGGCTGAGGCAAGAGAATTGCTTGAACCTGGGAGGCAGAGGTTGCCATGAGCCGAGATTGTGCCACTGCACTCCAGCCTGGGTGACAAGAGCGAAACTCCAGCTCAACAGAGGGAGACTCCACCTCAAAAATAAATAAATAATACAGTGCCGGGATTCAGGCCTGGGCTGCCTGGCTCCAAAGTCAGGGCTCTCGCTCACTCCAGGAGAGCAACATTTCTAGGATGAGAAACGGCCCATTTAGAAAGCTCATGGAGAGAAGGTGTGTTGCTTTCTGTGTGCTTTTTCCCTCTGATTCATTTCTCTTCCATCTATGTTTGTCTGATCAGTGTTACTGTGCATGTGTGTGTATGCACGTGTCTCTGTGCACATACCTGTATGTGTATGCATGCATCACGTATGCATCTGTACATGCACTTTAGTGGTACATTGCATTTGTGTCAATTTTTAGTGAACACATTTATTAAGGACATGTGAGAATTTATTTGAGGATGATTATAATGAGATAATTTTGCTTCAGAATTTTGACTGTGCTGCAAGGTCGCACTGTATTCCTTAGCTTTCTATTCTATTCCACTGACCTAGCTGCACTGGTATCATAAAATTCACATTTAAAAATAACGGTTTTATAATGTTTTAAATGGCATCATTCAGACAGTCGAGGGAGAAAGCAGTTGTTTGGCATGAACAGAGCACTTACTCTGTTACAACATACATGACTGGTCCTGGCTGTTTTGTGGCCTTTGTGGCATTGCATAAATACGAGTTTTAATATTCTTATCTTTCAAATATAGAAAATAATACCTATTTCATGGTATGCTTTAAAAATTAAATAAATCAAAGAATTTGAATGTGGTAAAGAACATGGTGAATTCTACACTCGTATGATAAATTATTATGAATGGATAATAATACATAGGTATAATTTATGTCAACTGTCAATGTTTATTGTATTATTAAATTTTCTGACATGGCTGAGGAGAAGCAAAGAAAAATAAAAACCCAGGTGTTTGGTAATAGCACCATGAGCACTGGCTCTCTGGACCCCTCGGGTGGCAGCATAAATTCATGTTGCCAGTGGCCACAGGAGAGGAAATTTGGTGGGAAGGCATTTTATTTGAGGGTGGCCCTGAGATGGAGATTCCGAGGTTCAAAGTTATAAATGGACTCAGGGAAGTGGCTTTTGTTAAACTGATAAATAATTGTATTGCTAAATAGCAAGAGAAGTACTCAGTCACAATTTTGTCCCTAGATCCACATTAATGTGGGTAATTGATCAATTCAAAGGAACTAGTGACAGTCGGGGCCACCTGGCCTGAGAGTGACCCCTTCACTCCGGGCTGATGGCGTCTGGTGGGACAGGCCTCTTTTTTATTTCAGGAGCCTTGCAGGGAGTCACATAAGGTGGTTCCTTTTGGATAAATGCAATCCCCAGGTCACAATATTTGAATACTCAGAACTTTAGAGGTCTTGGGCTCCGAGAAACACTGGTTTCAAAACTATCTGACACAGTTCACTTCAATGGATATTCCTAAGAAGTCGGCAGTACTAAGAACAGCGTCGTGTCCTCCGAGCAGAGTCTGAACGCGCTTGCCAGCACTTCCATCCTTCCCTGGCTTTGGAGAAGGGGCCAGAGACTTGGGCTATAAAGCAGAACATTTTACTTACTCGGCAAAGTTTTGAAAATGGCTTCCAGAGGGGAAAATGACCATTCTCACTGACTCAAATTTAAGCCAAATCAAGCCTTAATCTAGCAAGATGTCAGTAGTAATGGTCCAGTCTCTTCATCAGTGTGTCTTATTTTTTCTTCTCTTTTCATTAGTACAATTGTATACAAACATCTCCCCATAGGTTCGATTCAACTCAGTACATCCTTAAATGCTGCTGTCTCCCTCCTCACTGTATCCACAAATTCACTCTCAGTCTTTTGCACTCTCTTGCTTTCTCTCTCTTCCACTACTGCTTTGAAAAGTCTGTTTAAAGACGTTAAAATCTTTGTAAAAATACTGATAATACTTCTCATTTCCATGTGCTGTAATACCCATTGAATACACTGACTATCTTGTGATGAGTTGGCTGCCTGCAATTGGCTAAAGTCCAACTTCTTGCAATTGGCTAAAACCTGGCTGTTACAAAACAATATACTACCCAGTTCAATGTCTGTGTGCTTAAGTACTAAATTAGGTTGCAGTTTGTTACCCAGGACCTCAAAATACATATACAGCACAGACTAAAGGCCTTCTGCTAGTGTAACTTCACAAGAGTAAAATACAGAAGGGAGGGTGACAATGATATTTCAAACCCCCACAACAAACTTGAAATTATGTTTTTCCCAGAAATAGGAGCTCTTATTCTTTCATTAATGACATTGGTGAGAGATTTACTTCCAAAGGTCATTTCAGTTGGTTGTATTCTCTTCATATCTGTGCACAGAATATCCTTTCTGTCCAACTGTAGTTCATCCAAGGTTGAACTAAGGATAAACACATACTGGAACTGCTTTTAAAGTTTAGCTTGAGGTACAAGGTGCCACTGAAGCTTCTGAAAGAACAGAATAGAGACAAGTTGATCTTTAGCTGCAACAATTAAGGACCTTATCCCTGCTGTTATCCCCTTTCCATCAAAGCGATTCTTCCACGACAACCTTTATTCGGCAAGCTCAGTGAGAAATGATATTTTCATGTTCCTCTTCCCATAGCCTGCTTTAAAAAAGAACATCTCACTTAAGAGCTTGCCTCATACCCATGTTTCAGACAACATAATCTCACAATTATATGGGGTTCCCTGGTGAGGTCATTACCACAGAATTACATAGGGTGGGGTTTTGATTCAAAATGTTTTGAACAGCAGTTTTCTGCTGTAAGTTTTATACGCTTTTCAAAGAACCTGCCTATTTTAGGAGAATTGCTTGAATCAGGGAGTTGGAGGTTGCAGTGAGATGGCGCCACTGTACTCCAGTCTGGTGACAGAGCAAGAGTCTGTCTCAAAAAGGAAAAAAAAAAAAGAACTTGCCTATTTTATTTTCCCATCCATTTCCATTTCTTTTCTATTTTCTTTTAAAATTCATTAGTACTACGTGCCTGTTTCTCTATGTATCTCATCACACATTTATCACCAGCAGTGGCCTTCTCCAACCACTCGCAGTTATTTTAATGCAACTTTTATAAAGGCATATAATACTTAATGTGTTCCAAGGCCTTGCTCCAAGCCTTTTACAAGTATTAAGTAATTCTGTCTTTCGTGGCTGAATTCATTTCCACAGTACATACACTGCCACTTCTGCTCAGAAACTGAGCTGGAGTTAGGAAACTCTTTTCATTATGGGATAAGCTGGCTTGTTCTACCCCCAAGTTTAAATCTGAGGATGAATCTAGTTTTTTCTTTTTCCGGCTGGGATACAGCAAACATACAGCAAAGTCTACACAAATCTCTGGTTGATAAAGAACAGTGTATGGACTGGTACAAGCAGCACCTGTGCCAAGACCCCCAGAAGGTATCGTCTCTCCTCCTCCCGGATGGAGCCTCCCCTCTGAGGCCTGCCGCCATCGACACGCAGGTTGTAGGTTCCTAGAAACCAGTCCCTGAACTCAGACCCTACCACGCACCAGCCTGAGTTCGCAAACAGGCAAGCCTTTGGAGCCAGTCGCTCCACACTGGGGACGCTGTGGGCCTGGAGCCCGTTACTCAGGCGCTCCACACGGGGGCGCTGTGGGCCTGGGGCCCGTTACTCAGTTCCCCTGAACTCAGGCTCTCTCAGCTGTAGAGCAAGGGCAACGGTTCCCAGCGCTGGGACCTTTGTGTGAATCGCCCTTTCCTGTGTCTGACGCAACTGTCGTCTGTTCTCTTTGCTCATGCTCACTGCATGACCCCGAGGAACGGTACTTCGGGAGAGGGGGCCTCATCCTCAGAAGGGCAGGCACCGGCATCTCAGCAGGTTCAGGTCCATAGGCAGCCGTGCGTGCCCCCGTCCCCCCACGTGTCCCTGCCCCTCCGGGTGCCCCTGTCTCCCCACGTGCCCCTGCCCCCCACGTGCCCCTGCCCCCCACGTGCCCCTGCCCCCCACGTGTCCCTGCCGCCTGCATGCCCCTGCCCCACCATGTGCCCCTGCACCCCGAGCGGCCCCCAACCCCCTGAGCTGCTCTTCCTGCGTTGCTGGGACCACACCTCTCGCCCAGCAGCTCCCAATCATCTACTAAGCAGAAATGAGGCGACCTCCCTGGCAATGGACCACTGAGTTCTTGTAACCCACCATCTAACTTGAGCTTTCACGTCTCCTGCCCTTACCCCGCCAGAGCACGTCAACCTCAGTACGAGTTTAGTCACTGTCTTAGAAAGAGTGCTCCCCGAATTGACCTTTGAAGACAAGACCCATTCACAGATACAGAACGGCTGAGCTGCCCTTAGCTGCCGTCTGCCACAGTCCAGTGGAGAAGATGGATGGCCAATATAATAAATAAGCACATTTTATGGTGCATTATAAAGTGAAGAGGGCTCCAGAGATAAAACAAAGCAGAAGGGTGACTGCGAGTGCTCCTAGCATCTGATATTGTCCATGACTTAAATGTTATGAAACAAAACTATGTTTAACTAAGTGGGAATATAATCCTTTGAATATATGTGTCCCATGGAAGATAACATTTAAACAATTTAATGCTCTCCTAAAAATGCTTGGTTAACTGCAACATAAGAAATAATGAAAGAGGTATTGATAGGGTCCCCAGGGACACACAGTGAAGTCATATTTCCAGGATGTAAACGACATTCCACTGAGAGATCACTATTAGGACACTCAGAGCCTTATTTCTTAAGGAATAAATCCTCTGTATGATATCGCTTGCTATGTTCCAATTCTGGAATAGTGCTTAGCACCTAACAGGACTTTAATAAATATTTTTAACCCATAAGTGAATGAGAGGAGAGTATGAAGATGGACAAGAGTATCTCATTTTAAACAAGTGCTCTTTAGCAGTGAGAATCAGGGGTTATGACTGAGGACAAGGGAACTTCAAATCTGCTTCTTTGTTGAAAGCATGATTTCCGAATTATCTGCAAAGGATTTACATTCTGTCTTCTTTTCATTCTGTTTTTCCTTTTCTTCTTCTTTTTTTTTTTTTTTTTTTTTTTTGAGACAGAGTCTTGCTCTGTTGCCCGGGCTGGAGTGTAGCGGCACGATCTTGGCTCCCTGCAGCCTCTGCCTGTTGGGTTGAAGCAGTTCTCCTGCCTCAGCCTCCTGAGTAACTGAAATTATAGGCTCACACCACCATGTCTAGCTAATTGTTGTATTTTTGGAGAGATGGGTTTTTGCCATGTTGGCCAGGCTGGTCTCGATATCCTGGCCTCAAGTGATTTGCCCACCTCAGCCTCCCAAAGTGCTGGGAGTACAAGGTGTGAGACACTATGCCTGGCCTACATTCTCTCTCTTCTTAGCTAATTTTCAGTTGTGAGTAGACCATTAGCATCATTTGGGTGAGGATTTGTTTATCCTAATGTTTTATTTCATTTTTCTGAGATGGAATCTCACTCTATTGCCCAGGCTGGAGTGCAGTGGTGCAATCTCGGCTCACTGTAACCTCTGCCTCCCGGGTTCAAGTGATTCTCCTGCCTCAGCCTCCCGAGTAGCTGGGATTACAGGCGCCCACCACCATACCTGGCTAGTTTTTGTATTTTTAGTAGAGACGGGGTTTTGCCATGTTGGCCAGGCTGGTCTTGAACTCCTGACCTCAGGTGATCCATTTGCCTTGGCCTCCCAAAGTGCTGGGATTACAGGTGAGAACCACTGCGTCCGGCCTATCCTAATGTTTTAAAATACCCTAATGATTCGAACCACCTAAGGTGATCA